>NC_067457.1:26489757-26530816 GCF_025434085.1 Hippocampus zosterae
GTTTGGCAGAACACCCCCCCCCCCCAAAAAAAGAGCGGCTTGAAGCTGTTTACTGCTCCTCCAAGTTAAAGCTTTCTGTCAAACTAAATGCAAAACAAACATCATTCCATGTTATGTGTTTAAAACAACACACACACATCGCTTTCCCCGTAGGAAAGCCCACTTAGCTCAATGCTAACAAACAATGGAAAACGCCATAGAGTGGCTCATGAATAGCACCGGCCCCATAATAGTGCTTCCTCGCTGATTCCTCTGTAGGACACAGTTTAAAGCGGACAAGATGAACGGTGCGTATGCATAACGAGGTTTTGGAGGACAATGCACACGGGCGTGCACGCACACGGGCAGCCCAGAGAAGTGGCACCACCAAAAACAGCTCCTTCTATCGCGTCCATTCTAATCGATTTTTGGGCGGTGGGCTGCCAAAGGCAACAAATCTAACTGTTTGGCTGTGAATACATAAGATAGCGAGCGAGGTCGGGAAGTGATAATGACTTCCTCTGCTGCTCTTCCTCACCAAGCTGCTAACCGCTCCCCCCCCCCAAAGCCCAACTCGTCTGCATTTGTGAGACTCAGTTGGGGGATTTTCGGACTTTCATTTGTCTGACTGAAGCCGGGTGGACTCCATCGTTCACCCTTCTCTGTCCCAGACATTTAAACTCTTAAGTCAAGATGCAGCTGTCCTCATTGCCTCTTTTACTTGTTCCTCTTGCTCTTTTTTTATCCGCACCAGCAGCACACATCCAGGTTGCAGAGGTAGAGCATGCAGAACTAGCATATTCAGGAGCATGCAGATTATTGTGTACATGTTGTCAATTCAAACAACCACACAATTTAGCATCAAGCTCCATTAGCTTAATGGAACAAGAATTATTATTATTATTATTACTCCAATATTTGAATACAAATGGTGCAGCAACACAAGCAGACAAATAGTCATTCTTTATCCTTTGCAAAACAGAGCCTTTTACTGCAATTCTACAGTTTGTCTACAGGACTGCATCATGCCGCTGCCCAGGCATGCGATACGACCACGGTCGCAGAACAAATTAAACTCCGATCTCAAGGCACTAATGTATTGCCCGCAGTATCCTCATCATTACAAAACAAGACGATCTTATTTGAACGGACTTCTGCTCAGTTACTTGGCCATGCAATGAGGTAACAGATGTTTCACTGAAATGAACCGAAGGGGGGGGGGCCAGATCTTAAAACGAGAGACGAGATTGACAGCGAGTGAAAGAGAGAGACAGAGAGAGAGACTAATTGTAGCAAATGTTAGCAGATTTCCACCAGTGGCATGTGTGACCAAAGCTCTGTCAAGCCTCAGGGTATCAACACAAGGGAGACAGACCGTCATCCTCCTGGCTATTAATATTACATTACTGTCATTCGGACCAAAAGTGTGTGTGTGTGTGTGTGTAAATCCCAATGCTTCTCTGCAGGGCCTCCGTGATGGAGTGTAAATGAGCAGCGTGCCTTGTCCGTGACAATGCTGAGCTCCGTGTTTAGGGGGCGACTATAAGGGGTGCACGGTGACATAGTTCCCGGTGAAGTCATGTCTGACTCCAAGAGAGCTTCACATGGTCAACATGTGGATCTGGTTTAAAAACGGGATTACGGTCCGTCGCGGCGCTCCGACACAACGGGTCGGACTTATTTCCCCGATTGATCCGAAGCTTATCCTTTCTAACCGAATCAAGAAAAAGGTTTCAAGATCAGCATGTCAATGAAAACTTCAAGCTGCAGCCGTGGCTGAGGAAATTTAATTTCTCACTTCAACCATACTTAGGGGGGGGGGGGGGCTCAGGGGGGCGGGGGGATAAACACACAAGTGCATATTAAATTATTCAATTATCAAATTAGTGATCTAAGACTGGCGTTTAGCCGTGACAGAAGTGAGGACAAGCGCTATAGAAAATGGATGGCCGGAGAGAGAGGGGGGGGGGCGTTTTTTTTTTTTTTTGGTGAAAGTATTTCAATTAAGAACATGTCAGTCTTCATAGAAAGTGACAATTGTAAAAAATCAAATGTATTGATGCTCATTTGGGGATTGACGAGGCACTTAAATAAAAAAAACACTCAAAGGAATGCCAGGATCTCTTTGAAAAGGACATTTCATTTCACACGTAAAACTAGCAAAGCGGCAGACGAAGCGGACGCGCGCGGCCCGGCTTTGTGCGGAATATGGTCGGAATGCGGTCTCGTCGGTGGAGCGTGCGGAGAGGAAGAGGAGGTGCGCCGCCTGCCAAGAGCGTTGTTATTCAGGTCCACGCGCCTCGGCATCTGTGTCAGCTAATGAGAGAAACTCGGCTCTGTTTCATGTGGTCTCCCCGGACTGGGAATTAGCATCTCCAAAGACAGACGCAGCCAGCGGGATGGAGCGAGAGGAGAAAAGAAGGAAGGGGAGAGAGACACTAAGAAGTGGAGGGAGACAGCTTTAAAAAAAAAAAAAAATGAGCATGATGGACGGGGAGGTGAATATAAACACGACTCTCCTTCTCACAGGCGGTGTAGCATATTGACAAGATGGAGTTAAGTGAGGTGGCGGGGTGTGAGACAGCCCTTAATGGGTCCCTGATGGACCCCCGAGATGAGAGGCCGGCCTCTCAAACACGGGAGGAGAGTCGAAGGTCAAAGGTCGGAGGGCAGTCGATCGGTGCCAAGCCACCCCTTCTCATCATCCGCCCTCCCCCCGGTTCCTCTGCCACTTGACGGCGCAGCGCCTGATGATTATTAACACGTTAAAACACTTAAGCGGCGCTGGGAGCAAACGCGCCCCCGCGAGCCACGCACATGAGAGGAGAGGGAGGGAGGGGGGGTGTATGCTAATCATTTGCCTTGTATAAATCGCTAATCACCTCATTGGTGACACTGTAGGGGACGCACACACACACACACGCACACACACACGTTTGTTTTCACACAGACAGCAGACGCATGGCCCCAATGAATATTTCTCTTTTGCGAATGAATATTTCTCTTTTGCAAAGACGCACTGCATATTTAACAAGCGGCTTCCCGTGGCGTGTGCGCGCGCAAGCCCGAATTTGGCTCTCACGTGAGTAAACTGCAGCAGGTTTTTGTGTACTCAAGCGGGGGGGGGGGAGCCCCTCTCATCTGTGCTTAGCCCAGTAAATGGCGAGTGATTGAAAGGTTTGATGTGCAGCGATTCAGATGGGAGCTCGTCCGTCCGCGCCGGGCGGCTCACTCTCGTAATCTGGTGAAGTGAGTCAAAGCCATTTCCAGTACACCCCCCCCCACCGAAAAAAAAAGCAAACTCACACTTGCTAAAGCACTCACAATAAGCTTCGAGTAGTACCGTCTGACACAATATAATAATAATGATAATGAGGTAAATGGGACATGAGATTATGCAGTGAAAGGCAATGACGAGGGATTCTCCGATCAATAAATGGGAATGCAAAAACAAGTAGAGGCGGACATTCTTGCGTACGTTTGCACGAGGGAGTTGGAAACGAATCCAATTTGGGACGGAAGTCGAATCTTCCCAATAAGCCATACGTCAATGTCACAGTAAGGTGCCTTTGGAACGTTCCAATTTTAAGCTCTTATCAATGTCAATCCAAACAGCAAAATACGGGAGGGTTGGCGACAAGATGGGAAATGACAGGACGGACGCTTTTGGCTATTATTTGCTCGAAATGAGCACAATGTGGACCTTCACTGAACAACCCCATTAGCTTAGCATGAAACTAGAATGTACGGTAGAGTTTATTACACACAGTGGAGTTAGAGCAGAGTGCGGACATACCCCAAAATCCTGTGCGTCTAATGATAATATGCACCGTTTAAGAGATGTGTGGCTGCTTATGCATCAACAATACAAAGCGCCCGAGAGCCATTTTCGAAAAGACTTTGCTGATGAAACTACCACGTCATTTTTCTTCCGCTCTGTAAGATTTATAGTCGGCGCCTCCTCGTCAATTAATGAATAAAAACGATGCGAAAGGACGGACGTAATCCTGTTTTGACCGTGTGTGTGTGCGCGAGTGTGTCCTGACGGGGGCCGGGGGGGGGGCATTTTGTGAGCGTTGTAGGGTTCAGCTGAGCGGCTGCTGGGGGCGGATCAGCCGGTGAAGTGGCCAAACAGCCCCCAGATGGGTTTCTAATAGCCTTAATCCAACAGGTCACCATCCTAGACCTGGTTCTCTCCCCCCCCGCCCATACCTCTGCCTCCCCCCTCGGCTCGCTTTCAACTCCCCTCTGCTTATCTAACCTCCCACTTTCCTTCCACCCCCCCCACGCCCCACACCCCCTACCCACCGTCTCACTCCCGTCTTTCCAGGAAAGCAGCGAGAAGCTAATGAGGCCTGGCTGGCATTTATCCATCCCTCCATCCCCTGGTGTGCGTCTCTGTCTAACTGATCTAATCATCCGGAGTTAATACTATATTTGTCGGCATCAAAAAAAAAAAAGAACCACGGACGAGGACCGGCGATGTGCACGGGCAGGCAAATTAACGCTATGATACCATCGTCAACAACGTCCGACGGGGGGGGGGGGGGGAAAGGACTGCGGAAACGCAGGTAGCGACGCGCCATTGGAAATGAGAATTCCGAGGGTGGAAATCAGTTTTTCCGCTCCATTTAAATGTTCCTTTTAGCCGCATCCCGCCTCAGATTGGACAACCACACCAACTCTCTACGGACTAACCAGATGGGAAAATCATTGCCTGCTTTTCCCTGTTGTCCCGGAAGCACCTGTCACCCCCCCCCCCCCCCCCCCCCTCCTACCCCAGCCCCATAAAAGCCAACACAGAGTTCAGTCACACACAGGCAGCCGAGTTGAAATGTACCTTTCCTAACAGTGGAATACCATCAAAAACTCTCGGCGGAGGACTTTTGCGGACAGGCCGAGCTAACGAGAGCCGTTTTTCCGAGAGATCCCGAAGACGACTCGACGAAGACGATTTCCAACACAAAGTGACTCGCGTAGTCGAAGATGAAGACGAGGAGGAGGCGCCGCGCGCGTCACTGTGACGGTCATTAGCGCTAAGTGACAGTCTGCGGTGGCCTTTCGGGGACACGGTGTGTGTGTGTGTATATGTGTGTGTGTGTGTGTGTGCGTCTGTGTCATAGGAGCAAAGTGTCATGCATCACACCAACAACAGGTTGACTCCATCAGCCCCAGCCGAGCTGACAGAGTGAATATTGCAGTATTATTATTCATCGCGGCAGACATAGCTGAAGGTGTGATGACCCGAGCGGGCGACAGGACTAATTAACCAACGTTTGACCCTGCCTGCAGACAGCTGCTCGTCTCAATGTGTCTGAGTCAGTGTGTGTGTGTGTGTGTGTGTGTGTGTGTGTCCATTTCCAATCATCCGCAAATCATTGTTTGTCTTTTGTTTTTGCCCCTCAAATATTTCCGGCATGGCGCTTCAGGTGCATCCGAGTATAAGACGCGATTTGCATAGAGGAGACAAAGTGAATTATTTCAGCACGATTGCCCCCCCCCCCCCCCCCCGGTATCTGGTAAATCTCACGGCGTCAAGGCAGCTAATCATCAGCTAAGCAGGCGCCCGTCAGCACCTGGAACGAAAACCCGCGGAAGTAGCCGGCAACTCGGCTTCAAAAAGAGAGGGGGGGGGGGGCTGTGGCAGGTCTGATAGGTTGATTTCCATATTTAAATTCAAATCCGACATTATAGGGCTTTATTCTTCTGCCAATCATCTTATCAGCTACTTTTTCCCCCCTCCAAGAGAAACTGCAATACTGCTGTTACAAAAAAAAATATTCCAAATAAAATGGACAATTTATTTACAAAGAACTAATAAATGGCAACGCAATTTGTTCTGAATTAGCAGGTGAAGTAGAACAAGAGCTATTATTTTTTGTGATCAAGCATTAAATATCACGTGATGCTTCTGCTTCCGGTATCAAGGTCTGAGGTTCCTCATACAATATAATTGCTCGGTATCGCTTTTTTTTTTTAAATTCCATAAAATGGATTGGCGGTCAAAGGACGACGTAGGACGAGGGCGTGGGTGAGATTAAAAATATTAAAGAAAAGGGGAAAAAATGAGGCGCTTGCTCTCATTCCTTTGAATGTACGTGGCACAGTACGTATGCCACCCGCATATATTTTTCGCTATATCCTCAACGGGTTACATATGAAATTAGAAATATGGTTAGGTTCTGTTGAAAAGCACAATGTGGCCACTGTGTTCCGATTGCTTGGAGTTTTTTGGTGCGCTTTTTGACCCGCTCAAGATATCTTCTGTTGTGAACTGACTCGCCAAAGGCTTCTTGGCAAGAACAGAACCGAACGAATCAAATTGTACAGTTAAATCTTGTCGGCGGACTTGCTAACTCATTAAAGTGATGCTTTTCTATACCGGGAAATGCAATGCAGCGCTCGCCAGGCCGAAATAAGTTGAAAAGACGAGCGGGAGGAAATCGAATTTGAAATAAATGGCATCTTTCCTCTGGTGTTCATTTGGCATTTGACGGGAGTCGTCATGATTTGGACGCCTCCAACATGGCTGATTAGCGGCGATGCTTTGGCTTTGCATAACGCAGCGTGTTGGCCCCACAGACTGTGTTACGATCCCTCTCGCTCTCTTTCTAAATATGTCTTTCTCTGTTGCCCGTTCACATTGTTGCTTTCGGTCCAGGTCTCTCTCTCTCTTCCTTCCTTCCCCTTTTGCCTGAGTGTCTCTCTCCCATTCTCGCCCTCCCTCTCTCTCTCTTTTTCTTTCTCCTCTCAAGCGTGGACTCATTTAATTATTGCCTATAGCTGTTTTGGCAAGCTATTGAATGCCCACCTCTCAAAGACCGGAGGAAACAATTTACCCCGGGATATCACACACACACACACACACACTGGCCCGGCATGCACACACAACCACAACTTCAAGGAGCGGATTTATTACAGCAGCAGCAGTTCACAGAAATCCATCACCAATTCCAGACTGAGAAAATAGTTCAGGGAGAAAAATAAGATGTTAAGAAAACCCAAGACATCTTTTGGGTGGAACTGAGAACCTGGAATAGTTTTGCATATATTTAGAATGTTTTTTTCCTTTTCACACAGATAAGGCTTGTGCTGAGGCTGTGTGTGTGTGTGTTCGGGGGGGAGGGATGGGGTTGAGACGGGGGAGGGGGGGATGTTAAAGTAATGATTACATGTCATAAAACATTTAAACTGTTTAACTCCCCATTACAATAACAGTGGGAAGTGATTTATTTAGGGTTGTGGGCTATTGCTATTATTTAGCTATTAGCGCAATATTTTTTCCCAAACAGACGATATGTATTTTTTTATTTTATTTTTTTTTTAAGCAGCGACTCGCATACACAAAACACAACAAGATATAGGAAGGACTTGAGACAAGGAGAATCCTGCAAAGCAACAGGCAACTATCGAGAGGGAAATTAACAACCCGTCTACATTGTTTGCATTGTTATTGTGCGAGCGCATTTGGAGCCATGGCCACCCTTTAAGAGGATGTCGGCTAAGAAAAGAGCACTAAAAAACGAGGATGCGGCAGAAAAGGTGCATGAAAGCGAAAGGCAAGGCCCGCACAGCGACGTCGGGCTGTAAATTTTCCACCGGAGCCCCCCAGTTCATTACAGGGTGATCAGAGAGCGGGCCGGTCGAGACAAAGGGCCTCAGTGTTGTTCACCGGCTGTGTCGGTGTTACACCGGGGTCAGCTCTTGAACTGGCGGCCAATGAATAATGGGGATTTCTGGCTGCCCGGCGTTCCCCGGCCTCCGCTAGCTCCTGCCTATTGTCGACAACTCCAACCGGGGAAGTTCCCGATCCGTACAAGCGCCCAGAAATTTAAAAGACGCACTTGGATGTTATTTAAGTTGCGTGTGCCTGTGTGTCTGCAACCCTAGAGAGGTCAAGAAGACTCCGTCATCACCATGTCCTTAAAGATTCAAGTGCACGGTGAACATGGGGCTTGCAAGATGAGTAAAGAATGTGTGTGTGTGTGTTTCGCTTACAGGTAGCGCAAAATCCCATCTGCGACAATCCGTGCGAACCCCAAGCGTCAAGTCCAGCGTGCACGTGCTGAATTTCAATGGCTTTTCCAGCCAATTACATGAAGCTCCTCATTTAATTCAAACCGGAGCCTCTTCATTAAACTGCCGGTGCAGACGTGCGCATGCATGTTTTTAAGCAGGTAAATAACGAGGGGAATTTTCACGCATACAAAGAGCGCCGCACTGCAAAAAATGCCGCCGGAAAGACAAAGAAGCATTTCGGGCGTCAGACTTCAACTACCGCTAATCATAATAAGCGCACGTGCGAGGTTTTGACACTTTAAACAACTATTACAACTCACGACGCACAGTATGATGCGGCGCATGGTAAACAATCAACACGCAATGATTCAATGAGTGACTGAGCATGATTGTGTTGACAAAGGCATTGTTGGTGAAGTTTGCGGTGTTGGAATTATTTTGCACACGTGTACCATGTCATGAAATGTCCAAGTGAGTGCGATCGAGCTTTGGAATCACAGTAGATTAAAATTCTAATTACAAAGGTTGACATCAATAGTTTGTGATATGATTTTTTTTCCCTTGAAAGGTGTTTGCTGTAAAACTCTTGGAAAATTAACAAGCTGACAAAGCTCTATTGCACACGTTTCTTCTGCCTTCCATTCAAAAAGCAATGCGGCACATTCGTAAACTCATTTACATTCCCAACTGTCACTCACACACACACACACACACACTCTCGTGCAAACATTCCCTCCATGGAGCATTCAGTCCTCATCAGTTGACACCCTGAGTTGCTCAGGTTTCAATACTCAGGCTTTAAAAAAAAAAAAGTCCCCGTCTTTCGCTCACTGTGACAGTAGGTGTTGCATACTAATGCGTGTGTGTGTGTGTGTGTGTGTGTGTGTGTGTGTGTGTGTGTGTGTGTGTCTCAGGGGGTTGAAACGAGGAAGTCCTCTCCCATTACTTAGTGCCCACCAGCTGGGCAGGGGCAAGGGCTACAGCAGCTAGACAGATGGTACCGTCACCCCCTGCTCTCTCACACACACACACACACGCACACACACACACACACACGCACACGACTATATAAACACACAATAGTGTAACAGTGAGGATTGAGGAGGAAGTCATTAGCTCGGAAAACCACAAGATTCCTTATTGAACGAGGGGGAGGAAGAGAAGCGAAGGAGGTATAAAGATAAAGAGGGGGGGGGGTGAGTGAAAGAGAGAGTGAGGGGGGGGGGGGGTTTATCCGAAATTCAGTTCTGCTGAGGCAATCTGTCATGCTTGAAATAATTGCTCTCGTCTTGCGTGAATGAAGTGATCTGTCATCGCCCGCCGCATTAAGGCCTTAAGAACTGCCCTCGCACGCGCGCACGCACACACACTCTCTCACACACACACACACGCACACACCACATATGCAGTCAGAGAGCCGTGACCCTCCCGAATGCTCCAAGTGAGACGCGTCCTTCCGTGACGTTTTGAATAAACCGAATATTTCAGGAGGGAAGAAATCCAGAGACGAGGACGACGAGACACGGCTGAAAATCTGCCCCCTCCCTCTCCATCAGTCCTAATCACTCTTTGCCTGTTCTCTGGATGTGTTTTATCAGTAAGAGTAGAGCGCCGGGCTCGGGTCTCGTTGGGTCAACATGGCACGCTCGTCAATTGTAACGCGTTTTGGCTCGGCCCATGCGCCGTGTTGAATGAGAAAACAAAAAGCTGTAATTGCACTTAAACTGCTGCTCCCGGACTAATATTTGCGCAAGTGGTGAAAAGAGACATTCGTCGCATTGACTTGCGGTGAACTAGTCGGCAAGTTGAAGCTACTGATCCACTATTCCAGTTGTCTGATGTGTATTTCACAAAAAATTGAAAAAGGGGGTTTGACAATGACCCGATTGTCACCATACGACGAAAGGAGAATTGCAGAGTTGATAGGAGCATAGTCCGAGGAGATTTGGCATGACTCCTTCTTGTGACTGGCCTCAGGTAAGCCCTTAGAAGAACCAGAAGGTCCCCAAAATTGCATTTCTGAATCATTTTTTGCGCAGCTTTTATTATTTTGCCCGCGCTACGCTGGCACGACCGCGTGTGCTGGTTTGCACCTGCCGTTGAAACACAGATTTCAAATGCAAACTTAGCCTTGGCAAGTGGTCTCATAATGGATTATTCATATTGCGCGTGCTAAATTAAGCTAATATTGCTGGCGGAAAGCGAAAAATGAAACGCGCCGCAAATTCCATCCGGACGCAAAGGCAGAAGCGGTGGAATCGTGGTTAGCGCTCGGTTTGGAAGTAGGAAGCGATCTTGGCATCCCTGCATCTCAGACACCCAAGCAGCAGCCGTTATGATTTTCAAATGGATCAAAATGCAACACCGACGTATCGTTCCACTCGCAGTTCGTGTTTTGTAGGTTGCCACAATGTCTCATGTATGGTTTACATGTGACACTCTGTCCACCGCCTGTACATACAATAGCCTGGTCACATGCCCACACTCGCCGCCTCCCCGCATCACCTCGGCGCACGCACACAGACGGTCAAATAGACATACAGTCTGTCATATTTGCGGCCGGTAAACAAGCCGTTAAAGCCGGCAAGCTGAGTAAACCGGAGACAACGGTGTGCTTAATGAAGTGGGCCGCCTCCCAGCGCAACATCTCATCATCACTCGGGCTCAAACAAAACACTCGGCTGCTAATTGGCCGAGCCGCACGGAGCCGCCGTGAGGAATGCGCGCCGACTCGCCCCCCACCTCCCCATCATCACCATCAGCACCATCAGCACCTGCAGCACCTCCGCTCTTGCTTCTCAAAGGCTTGACAGACTGCCGACACTCGGCGCTCAAAGTTGAAGGTGTACTTTGCTACCAACAGGTGTTTCAGTCGCAGTTTGTAGTTCTTGCAAAGGTTTTATAAATCGCTCAGTAACTTTACACTGTAGCCTGTTTACATTGATAAGCAATTTGATGAGGGAGAGAGAGAGAGAAAACCCAGATTGCCCTCCCTCGCTCTGCCCTTTTGTTGGTCAGCATAAGTTTAATATTAAATGCAGAGGATCAAAGAGATATGCGAGGAAAAGGTGGAAGCAGCCCAGCATGCCAAATAGTGAGACGGCTGAATTGCTAGTCTTTGTTTTTAATTTTTTTGCACGGCATAAACAATCTATACCTGTGAGTCCAGTTCAATTGCCTGCTTGGATGTGTGGGCAGGATTTCTGTTCAAATAATAGTGGTTAAAAAGATTTGCAATTACCAGAACATCGACTCGAGTGGCCTCGGCCCGTCTTTAGCGTTTTACAGCGTGTGTGTTAGCATTTAGATTGCGGACTTTCATCAAACAGAATTGTGATTCCGAGGAATAAATATGGTGCTCTTGGTTTGGGGTTTAGTTTGACAATAAAAAGCGGACGAAAGTAATAATGTCACACGCTCCTAAACTGTGGCTTGTTGTGAAATTTGCTGCCAACGCAGGGGGGCGACGTGTAGAGCGCTCGCGTCGGGCCGAAACCTCATAAATCATAATGTGTGCCTGTGTACAACTTGCTCACATAACTCCATTTTTTTCCTTTCTTTTGATTGAAACAGCGACTCATTTTTGCGGCCCAAGTTTAAGGTCAGACCAACCTCGATGCAAGGGTGGAGATGTGTGGAGCGAGTTTGAGCGAGTGTGGGGTTTAGGAGGAAGTTGACAGAGCTTAAGAGTGCGGAGCACACACCCAAATGGCTCGTGGTCAAAGTCTCAAAGTTACTTTGGAAAAACCCCACAGCACCACGGCGCGCAGTTCAGTTTCATGGATATGTTTGCTTTACTGTACTTTGGGGTTATTCGGGAAGGCGGGTAAGGGGGCGGATGGGGGGGAATATTTCTGACCATGATAGCCACGACTGAGAGCGGACTTCAATTACTACCAATACTCTTTATATTGGTGGAGCTAATATTTGGTCGAAAGGGTCAAATGTGGAACAAATAACAAAAAGTAGGGGCTGTTTAATTAAAACCGAGTTGCTAGCGCGAGCTCATGCTAATCGGCCTCGATTCTCTTTAATCCCGGGGTGTTGCGCGGGGTCTGTGTCGGATGTCAAATTCGTCTTTGCCAAAGTCATTCTCATGCCTTTATGGGCCCTGCTTTGAGTTATGCTGGAAATGAAAAAGGGGACTTTCCACAAAGAGGTTCACAGAAGGTCGGATGCTCAGAGATGTTTCGTCAAAACTGAACAATTCTGGCCACCATGACACTTTTCGACACAGTCGTTGAAAGGCGGCATTCTAGGCTTATAAGGAAAGAACCATTCACCCACCGGAAACACTCTGCAATGCGGATTTTTGGTCATCCCGACAAAGTTATGCACATTTCAATGTCAACAAATATCGATGTGGAATGCCAACTTGTACGACATTGAGGCGGCGTGGTAGAATATTGCTCTGTACTCGCACGGATTAGATACAATCCCAAATCAAGTCAAAATTCTTGTTCGACATTGTCTAATCAATGATTCCACCGTGCAAAATAACGGCTCAAATAAATCATGAAAAGTCCAAGCTTGAGCGTATGAAAACTATTGACAGCAACTCTCCGACAGATCTCCTTCTTAATGCATCATCTAAGCATCGCTAAACTCATATGACACGTTTCGACAAAACACCGAGTTCATTGATCTAAACCTGGACTCAACTGAGCTGGATGAAAGAGAGGCCACGCCCCCTCCCAGCTCACTTCTGGTCCTGGCACTTAGCGGCTGATGAAGCGCCAGTGCAGGCAGCGGGGCCGTGGGGAGCCAATTGGTCTGAACTTTGACCCCTCCCCCTCATGACAGGGGGTGGCTGGAGGTCAGGCCTGTAAGGGATACCCTCTTTATCTGTCCCGTAGAACAGGAGCTCAAAGCTAGCCGGGGCACCCAGCCAGACTCGGGCAGTTCACTGGGGTCCCCCACCACCGCATTCATACGGTCAATACGAGCCTCGGTGTTCCGTGGCCCGTGACGCTTTGACCTGAGCTAAGTATCTTTGATTTTCCCAAGGGAAGCGTCGCCCCTTTTCCTGCCAGGTGAAATAAACACAGCACAAAGAGCGGCCAGTCAAAGTCTCACAGGCCACACCTTTTGCGTTCTAATTCCTCCATCTTGGCGATCCGAGCCACTTCTCGAGCTCATCCTTCCCTCAGTCAAGGACTTCGGAGGGGTTTGCCCGCGTAACGCCGCCGCTCTTTGAGGTTAGTCATTGAGGTCGGCACTGCTGCATGAAGCCGACCGGTCCGCCTTATAAGGGCTAACTTTTCAACCCGCGCACGCACACCCACGTCCCTCGCCTCCCACACCTCTCTTTAATGTCAAGCTATTGTTTTTAACGGCATTATAACGGTATCATTCCGCTCCCGCTGAGAACAACAAAGACAAGAAATGGCAAATCCGAGAACACAGCCCCGCGCACGCGTGAGTGTGCCCTGTTTGCGTGTGCGCGGGTTCTTTAAAGCAATGCTAATAGCCCCTAAGAAGCATTCAAGTGACCCCTACTGTAACAAAAGAGTTAATAATCCGTTTAGAAAACAATCAGATTGCTATCCATGAGAAAAGCCCCCCCGCTAAGTCTTTTTGGAGAGGAGGGAATTCACCCTGCCCATTTTTTTTTATTTTAAGTCAGCAATCTTGTTGAACATGGCTTGTTTTCATCGCTCTCTGAATGGGGAATGATGGAACGGCATTTAACGGCGATGGAAAAGCGGTTGCCATTTCACAAGCAGGGCTGATTCAAAGTGACCCCTCCCGGATATCCCGTCATTTGCATCATGACTCTAGTATGACTTGTCTACGTCTTACGGTGTTTATTTCACAATTCCCCAAAACGATTTGCATTTAATGAAAATGGCGTGGGCAGAGATCCAATTTCAGATCTTGTTTCAATATATTTCATATCTTGAAATACAAAAGGTGCACCCTAGTCCATATTCTCCCAAATTTTTGCACTCGATAACACGGTTGAAGGCAAGCTCACACATACGACAACCACTCTCCTTGCACAAACACCAAAATAAAACAAATTAGAGGTGAATCAGCAAAATCCGGCCACACAACAAACGCTGTCCGGTGTGGTTGAATCATCGGTTAAATTGCAGCCAAAACACAAGGCTTGGTTGCCATTTTTTTTATTTACCTCACTGAAAAAGGGCCCAGGAGGAAATGAGCAGCGCGAGTGGATTGCGCGACTTCATTCGAACGCGTCCGAATGTAAGTTATTCCTTTGTCTGCGCGCGGCTAATAGCGGGGAATGGCTTTCAAATGGAGTCAAGCTGCCTCCGGAGATCCCTCAATCCACCATCGCCATAAAGAGAGGTCTGAGGCCAGTCTAAATATTTGGTAGTCTTAGCAGGTTCATGTTAAAAAGACGCACAAATGCACCCGCGCGCGCACACTCACACCCGACGCGCACACACTGTGAATGCAAAAGCGGGCCTCGGCTGTGAAGTTGAATGGCATAGCTCAAAGCCTTCCTCCCCCTGAACCCCCCACCCCGGTCCCCTTTTCTCTCTCTCTCTAAACCGCCAAAACCATTCTCCCCCCTTTTCTCCAGCTCAGAGGAATTCATTAACTGCCTCTCCACAGAGACACTATGGAAATCGGGCGGCTACAAAGGCAGAGAGAGAAAGAGAGAGCGACGGAGAGAGAGAGAGAGAGAGAGAGAGGGAGAGAGGGCGGGAGGCTAGGCTGCGTGTTGAATGGGGTTATATTATCCTATTAGATGGTGGATATGTCTCCTTTCCCTCCCTGTCATGAAAAAACAACATCAATTTTGAGTGAGAAACAAGCCAGAGAGAGAGAGAGAGAGAGAGAGAGAGAGAGAGGGAGGAAGGAAATGCTGAGAGTGTTTAACGTTGCTCTTTTATCGGTCTGAAATGGAGAGTCCCCTGGCTCCATTTACCTTGGCAATGAGGAAAGGGCCACTCTCTCCATGAATGCCATTTAAAATGCCATGGAGATTAAGCATCCTCTCTTTAGATTTCTCTTTCGCGCTGTCTCTCTCTTTCCCTTTCTCACACACACACATCACGATATGCATTTCGGAAAACAGCTTTGAGCTGCACAAGTGCCCTATGGCGCTTCGGAGAAAGGAAACGGCACATGAGTGGACCATCACTTAGCCCGAGTGGGCTTTAAGCACAGTAATGAAATCATTAGACCTCCCCGCCTCTCCCTCCTCTCCTCCCCTCTCATCTCGCTCGCTCACTTTCTCAGCTCATGGGGGTGCGGGAGGGGGGGTCCAGGATGATGATGAATCTGTATTTACGGGGATGGAGTAATTACACGACTAACCTCTGAGGGAAGCCAGGAGGGCCACAGGCCAGTGAGCGGGGCGCTACCTCATTAGCACCGCCCGAGTGCTTGGAGTGTGTAATGCGCACGTGGGCTCGCATAAGAATTGTGAGGTTCAAACCTGTTCATGAGAAAGCAACAAGCAAGCTCGCTGCCTGTATCCTTCATCGCTGCACTTTCTCCGAGCATCGTGTACGCTCACGTTAAAATATCCGTCGCTTTGTCGATGAACACGCGTGAAGCCCGAGTAGAAAAGAGCCCAGATTCATTAAGAGGCTTCAAGATGCTTATCGCCAATACTACTTGAAAATTGCTGAAAGAGTTTTATATCGAGCCAAATATTACAGTCTTGTTTTTCATCATAAAAAATATTTTTTTTTATGTGGGGGGGGGGCGCTGTCATGGATGAATGACATTTCAGTGGGGAAAGTCGATTTGAGATACGAGTGTGGTCGCGTGGCATTGTGGTCAGTGAGTGATTTGTCTGCAGCATCACGTCTTAAAACAAGAGCCCTTTCTTCTCCGTCAGCATCTGTCACGTTCCACTTCTGAGCGCCACGCTATCATATCCGCCCGATCTCCATCAATCCCATCCGTCCCCCCGGTATCCACCCTCTGAAAATATGCTCCGGTGACTTCCGTCGATAATCGCCCACATTCCTCCTGGACCTGGCCGACCATATCAATGACCTGCCGGTCCCATCTGCCTGCCAGAGGCTGAATCAGAGTGTCCAAATACAGCGAGGATCAGCTGTCGCACGTGGACGCGAGAGCAAAGGTGCACCTTGTCCCGCACTTCATGCACGTTTTACATCGGTGCTCATTTTAATTGGCGTACTCTGTGATTTTTAGTTGGACACGAGGAGCACCAGCAATGTGACAAATAACAGGTGGCGCATTTCTCACGCCACTAATAAAGAGGCAAATGGAACGCACACTTCACACGGCCCTCCTCTCGATGACCATATTGTAAGACGGTTAAAAAAATAGAGCAGGCGCGCGCGCGCACACACACACACACACACCATAGTCACACTCGGACGAAAGCACGAGCGCGCACACACCCACCACAAGCCACCCACGACCTGGGCTAACCAATGCACTAATCGCCTGCCCTGGGCATAGGAGGAGCTTGGAGCTTAAGTAGGCTGCCAATCAGTCAGTCGGCTCCACATCCAGAAAGCTCCTTGCGGCCAAACGCGCGCATCACTCCGCACTCGGCGAGCCAAAGTGGGGCTTTGACTCGGGAGTGTTAGAAGCGCGCAAAGTGGAAGCTCGACTCTGGTGATCGAGACACCTTTTTTTTTAAATTATTATTTTGAGCGTCTTCCATTATCTATTTGGGAATTTTCTCTCTTTTTTTCCCCCTGCACACCTCCCACCGCCTTCTCTTGTCGCCATTCGGGAGAGATTTTATTGGACATGGCTTTCCCTCAACTGGGGTACCCCCAGTTCCTCAACGCCGCTCACGAGGTGTACTCGAGCGAACGCTCGGCCTCTAGCCGGGAAGGAAGCGGCGAAAGCGGCGTCAGCTCGTCCGCGACGGCCGCTGCCGTGGGCTCCATGCTGGGGATGTACGGGAGCCCATGGGCGGCCCCCAACTACAGTGCCTTTCTGCCGTACAGCGGAGCACCGGACCTCGCCCTCATCTCTCAAATGGTAAGACTTGTTACATAACTCAAGTGACAAGGTTCATGAATTGCATTAATTTTCCGACACTGGTAGACTGTGTCCAATTAAATGCGAACGAATTAGCAAAAGTATTATTGCAACCATTGCACTTGGATTTTTATTTGATCCAAAAGCAGTTTCAAACATCGAAAGTGTTTTCATATATGCTGAACTTTACCCGAACGAATTATTTTCTTAGACGCAATAGACAAAAAAAAAAAAAAACAGTTATGTCTAATATTGCAAAATGGTATCGAGAAACATTAGCTCAAATATGTTCGGACACCTTCACAAACAATTATCGTCATTATTCTTATTAATGCCATTCAACTAAAATGATTGGCACACAATATAAATGCTCCCCACCGCCAAGAATTTGTCCCTTCTGTGCTCCCAATTTCAGGGCTCTCAGTACGAGTTAAAGGACAGCCCCGGTTCCCACCCGGGCTCTCTACCTGTGCACGCCGCTCAAGGTTTCTACCCGTACGGACAGTACCCGTACGGCGACCCGTCGAGAGCCAAGACCGCCACACGAGAGACCACCAGCACCCTGAAGGCCTGGCTGCAGGAGCACCAGAAAAACCCGTACCCCACCAAAGGGGAGAAGATCATGCTTGCGATCATTACCAGGATGACACTCACACAGGTGTATTTCAAAATAGAAAATGTAGCTCTTAGTAGACAAGCGCAATGCCATTTTTTCCCAAATCCTCCTGAAGGGGCTTATAATGATTTTTTTTCCCCAAATAGCAGGCCAAATTCCACCGGCGTTCGGAGGAATCAATTTCATTGATCGGGGGCCTAATAAAGGTTGTTTGGGAATTGCAGGTATCCACGTGGTTTGCAAACGCACGCAGGCGTCTCAAGAAGGAGAATAAGGTGACGTGGGGGCGCAGCGCCGAGGACCGCGACGGACGCATCTTCAGCAGCGACAACGAGGACGAGCAAGGCAAGAACGGCAGCGACGACGACGACGAAGACGAGGAGATCGACTTGGAAACGGTCGAGATCGAAAGAGCCGAGGAGCCGCGCGCCGCAGCGGAGCAGGGCTGCAGGAAGGGGGAGAAGGAGTCGGACGCGGCCGGCACGGAGGCCTCGACGGAGCCTCGGAGCTCGGAGAGCACCAGGACGCTTTCCGCGGACGCGACTATTTCGCTCCATAAGGCCGAGCCGGCTGTCAAAGCGGCGGATCGCTCCCCCGGCAGACAGGAGTGCCAGAGACCGCCGCAGAGCAAACCCAAAATCTGGTCCCTGGCCGAGACCGCCGCGGCACCGGACAGCTCGCACAAAGCCTGCCACGCCGCACACGCGCACCGCCCGGCTTTGGCGCCCGCCGCCGGACACCCGGCGCTGCTCCCGGGTCATGGGATATACACGTGCCAGATCGGAAAACTGCACAACTGGGCCAACGCGGCTTTTCTCAACGCCAACTCGCTCTTGAACATGAGGTCGCTCCTCGGAGGGGCGCAGGGCGGACATCTGCCCGTGCGCGGACCCGCGCCCCCCGCGCGTCATGACGCGCGGCCCGGACACGGGACTTCGGGGACGGAAGACGACAGTGACGGAGACTCGTCTGGAAGCTTTAGTCCGAAACGAGACGGTACGACGACCGGACACGATTACGAGTGCGTTGCGTCAATTCACAAATCAATGTTTTAGGTTTTTTTTTTTTTTTCCAGATGAAGACAGCGACCACAGGCCGGAGTCGCTCAGGTCTCCATTCCGGCTCATCGCGGACAGGTAAACGCCAAACGCATTCGACGCTCTCCGCTTGGATTTCTTGCTCAATGAACCCTCAAGCAGGGGGGGGGGGGGGTAAACACCGTTACACCCGACCGGCCTCGGAGGCTGAGCTCCGAGCACATAAATCATGTGATTGAGAGGCCACTTTAACGCCTCGTCAGGCAGCAGCAGGCTGCAGAGCCCCGCGGGGCCTCCCGAGTTATCTCCGAGGCGGGTCATTTAAATAATCTGCAGCCGTTTATTCACGCCTCCCCCGAGTGAATGCAGCCAATGCATGTCAAAAGAAAACGCTGATAGCAGGAATGTAGAAAGACTTTGAAGCGCATTTCAGGAGTCTTTTCCTTTTTCATTAACAGGAATGGGAGTCGATCCCGCCCATTAAATTGAACACACAATTCATGTGCACACATTTTAGAATTAACTTTCGTTTTTTTCTGAAATTGTGCATTATTTGCAATTCAGTAACTGTCACTTGCAATTCTTATATTTCCTTTTTTTCTCTCCCTCCCCCCCAACAGATCTCACCATGGCACGGCAACACAGAGAGCTCTCACATCAACATTATGAAAATACTAACCAACTTAAAAAAAACATTTATTTAACTGAGAACAATTTAACAAAGACTATTTTTGTCAGGGCAACCTGTTAGAGTGTTACCGTTTAGGCTATACTTGTAAAAGATGTTTTCTTGTCACAGATTCGCTTGTACCTCTCATTTATGGATGTTCTTTTACTCCGTATTTTTTTTTTTGGAAAATTGTAAATACAGGATATGAATTTGTCTTGAAAGAATATATTTTTTCGAAACTAAATAAATGTCATTATAGTCATTTTTTATTGGGGGGAAAAATGGCTTGGACTAATTTGAAGTGGGGAGTAAATGTCTAAGAGTGTGTGTGTGTGTGTGTGTATCAAAGTGTGGTCCAAAATTCACAAAAAAATGCTATTTATTGAAAAGTTTCATCATTGTTTTGAAAATTGACATTTATGACGATTTATTCAAGAATTGTAATTTAGATCCTGTGATACGTTTGACAATATCTGCTTGACATATTGGCAGCATTTGCCTGATTATTAATCACAGCTTCGTTGTTAGCGTCGCATCCCGTTTGCCAACAAAGCCATCTGGCGGTGACCCCCTTCTTGCAAGAAGGGTCCTGAAAAGCTGTCCTTTCTCCAAAATTCACATGCTGAAGCCAGCCACTCGGAAGTCCCGGCAAGCACTCTGGAAATTGAAAATGAAGATTTCCAGGACCTGGCGGCCCGCGCCTGTGCTTTCAGCTCGGCCCCTTTTTAAGCTTTAATGTTGGATTACGGCCCCCTCGGTGGCACCGCTGCTTTACTTCTGAAATATGGATCAGAAAGCAGGAAAGGCCATTGGCCAGGGGGTGGGGGGTTTGAGGGGGGCGCAGGCCTGGTGGGTTGTGTGTCACTCCAACTCATCTTTGACGTTCAAGGGCCTCGAATAGCGGGGGTGGAGAGAAAGATAGAAAAAGGTAGGGGGTCTTAGAGCTGTCTAGCATGAAAGCTGCGGCTCCAACTTGGATGTAAGCATGGCTTATGATTGAGGGAGCCGCTAGCGTCCCTCCTCTGCCCCGGGGAGTGGGGGGGGCGGGACTGTAAAGCCACTTCTACATGACCACAAAATTGCGTGGAGTGTAGAGCCGAATGTGACATTACTGATGGTTTTTTTCACAGAGGAGAAAACTTTTTGAAAGGAGAAATCATACTAATTCGGTTATTTCTGACGGGTATAACGTGTACGGATACACAAGTGGACAAAGTGGATGGGAACAGGATAGTTTGGGCATCATTGCTTAGGCTGCTGCCCCCCGCGCGACTCGATCTTGATTGAGTGAAAGAAAACGAGTTTGGATGCACACAAGGCTGTATTTACGTGCAAAAGTGGCAGATAAGATGACAACAAAACGCACAACGATAAGGGTTGAAAATGATACATTGCTGAATAAAAGGCTCAATGAAATCAGTCAATGCAGAAAGATCTTCAAGGATGCTAACGGGCACGATACGAATTTCATGTGGACTTTCATGCACCCTCGCTTTGGCCCAAGCGAGAACACAATTGGACTTGAGGGCTTCAGACTGCTTTGGTCCACCTTTGGAACTAAATCTATGGACAAATGTATCCAAAATATCCATGCCGAAAACTTGTGCCAACAACTCTTTAGGTTGGGCTCCACACCGTCTTTAGCATGCATCAACTTCAAATCATGTACGCGTTTGTGACGGATGCCAGGAAGTAATTTCATAGCTTTATGGTAGATCAAACTGATATGAATACATTCTTGTCAAGAGCAAAAAAATGTCATCCATCAAACAAACGGCAAAAAACGTGCACTGCCTAAAGTTCCCTTTTAAAATACAAATCTTAGTCAAGGATAAGAGTGACTACAACGTATCTCAAGAGTGTCTAGCGTATGGTCTTTAAAAGTGATTCAATTTTTGTCCCCCCCCCCCCCCCCCCACCACCACCACAGAAATAAATAAACAAATCACTCTCCAAGTACCACCATCAATCACCAACATGTCTAATTGTTCATCGAAAACAAGACAGAGGTTTTATGGCTAAAACGCATTCCAGTCTAGGCAATTATTGTGAGCCATGATAGCCATTTGCACAGTTCGAACATTAACACCACTTAAATCAAGTATGTTGGACGATGATTTAATTAAAATCTATTGCACGTAAAAAAAAAAAAAAACTAGGCGTGGATACATTTTGGAAACAAAGAGCTGTCAAAGAAGAAAGGAGACTGTATTGTACTGTGCCAAGTTAAATACAACTGAATTGTACTTAAAACTGACTGACCAAAGTTATACAATAAACAGGCTGTGTGCATAGTCAAAAGCTTCATCATTCTAATGTTTTGTATTTCAAGTTTTAATGTTGTTAGTGGTATTTATATTCAATTCAGTGAGTCATACTGCTGCACTTGCTTGGCCACCTTGACGTGATTGACTTCACCATGCCAGCATACAAAGTTGACATTTGAATACTGTACAGCACATGCTTATTTTTTTTTTTTCATTTTTAGCTTACCGTTTATTTGAGAGATGGCGTGTTTACTGCTAATAATGACAAGATAGTGGCTTGAAATATGTTACAAACAACAGATTTTGTCATCGTATCGACATTTAATTTCATTGGCAACCACATTTCCGATAATTGTGACAAACCTGTAGAGGCTAAAAAAAACAAAACAAAAAAAAAAAACTAAAATAAGAATAATAATTAAATGTTATGATGAGAGCTCCTTTGTAAAAAAAAACAAATGCTTGCTTCTCTAAAAGCAAACACCAAACAAGACTCGAGCAGACATTTATGCCGGTCTGGTAGATCCAATCGGTCCACGGACAAGGAGCGAGTGGATCAGAACACAAGCGAGAATAAACAGCGCACCCTAGCTGTCGAGAGCAACAGAGAGATGGCGCAGGGAGAGTTGTCATTGATGTGAGAACAACATGGAAGGGAGCCAGACACTTGAGGCCATTTTCACTTCCTCTGCCAAATCTGACAGACTGCTATCGGCACGGCTGAGGAGAATATTAGCCACTCTCAGTCTCCCACATACGCAGCTCCCTTTTTATTTTCCCCGCGCTTCATACCAGCCAGATCGAGCGACTGTCCCCTTCCAAGTACCCAAACAATATGTCATTCTTTCAAACTTGGATATCAGTGAGCGTTTGCACGATGGCGTTGAAAATGACATCAAATAGGCCCTTTCATCGCTTACACCGCATGTCCAAAAACAAGTTGCGCTATGAAAGGAGGAACAATTAAAAACAAAAAAAAAAAACAAAGTGAGCAGATCCAATATTTGATTAGCGTTTCCTGGCTGGAGCTGCGAGAAACTTCTTCAAGTTCACACTACGTGACAGTTGTTCGTCATCCAACCTGCGCGGAAACTTTTCAAAAGTGGTGCATGCTGGGAAAGAACGAGCAGTGAGGAAAAAAAAAAAAAAGGGACACCGCCGCGCATTGGGATTGCGAGCGTTCTCTGCGGAGTTTTCGGGGGTTGTTGCGAGCCCCTCAAACTCTCAGTGTGAATCAAGTCTTCATTGGCGCTTTAGTATTCGTATATGGGCTCTTTGGTGAATTCTAATCCCTATTAAAGAGGCAGATTATCGAGGGGATTTGTCTTTGATTCTCCCGTCCCGCTGCTCTTTTTCTGTCAGCGTCTCCCTCTCGGCCCGTATCCTTTCCCTCGTTTCCTTTCTCTCCGCGCTGATGGGATGGTCACGGACTGAACAATGATGGCTTCCATGTGTCGGCGGCCCCGCTCTCCCAACCTGGGCCAACTCCAGCCCCCCCCCCCCCATCGTCGCCTGAATAGATTTGTAAAAAGGATCCGGGCGGACCAGAGAGGTCCGGGCCCCGTAGACGAGCCCTCGTGTGATGCTGCGCCCCCCCCCCCTACGCCCCAGCCACCTTTCCTCTCGTCTCAGCTGAGGAGATAATCAGGCTTATGTAAAGACGACGCGCTCTTTTGACAGTCGTCGGCTCATCTGTGATCCAATCGAGCTCAAATCCGCCATTGTTGGCCCCTCAAAGTGTCTCCAAATCGGCTTGTGCAGGAGAGAGGGGCTGCCGTCTTTATCCTGCCAATCACTCCTGACATTCCTGCCACTGTTGCCATGGCCCGAGGTCAGAGGTCGTGAAAACACAGAGCGTGAGCCGACTCTGGGAGAATGGCGCGGGGCTAAAAGGAGGGACTCTCGGCGCAATGGACTCAACCCGGGGGGTAAATGTAGACAAGTTAGGGCTCTGTAGTCCCGCTGAGAGGGCCAGCCCCACAGAAAGGCACGGGCAGGGGTGGAGAACCGCGGAAAAGCCACAAAAGGAGGAGCCGCGAAGAGAAAGTAGGCTAAGGGGGGGTCGCCCCGTAGGTGGGGGGGGATGGGAGGGGCTGGTGTGTTTGATTGCCCAACAGAGGTTGACCTCCAGGGCCCAGGAGAAGAAAAGGCTAACGCAATGTCAAAAGGTTCTGGAGAAGAGATAATAAACATGGCAGTTAATATCGCGGGCACCTTATTCAACATTTGCGCTCCAGCGAGAGACGAAACTGCCCGGCGCCGACAAAAGAACGCCGTTGAGCGGAGCTGCGATTTTCAAACGTCAACGCGCCTCCCCCCCGACGCAATGAATCCCAACATGTCATTGCGGGATAAGCAGGGCGGCCGGGTTCAATCTGTTGAAATGCCGTCAAAAGACTCATTTCTGTACCCAGTGTATTCATGTGTATACATAAGCGGGTAAATGTTTAGCCCGGAGCGGCTATCATAGGGAATTTGCACCATTCACTGTTCTTCCGCAGGGATTAGCGGCATTAAGCGTTTAGCACAAAGGCAAATTATGGCAACTCATGGGTAATTCAACAAGCGGCACAATGCGCCAAGTTTACAGGCTGATGCTTCTTAGCTTTGTGCTTTTTTGTTAGCTTGCAGCTGCGACTACCTCGCAGACAAATCGCTAATGTGGCCTCATATACACGGGAAATACACACGGCAAATACTATGAAAGGGACGGAGTGATAAATCTTTTCTGTGGATGTCTATCCCATTCAAGGACATAATCTGAGGCAAGAAGCACATTGGGCGAATGGGGGTGGGGGTTGGGGGGGGGTGTGCTTTAGCTTTCGGACCGTTGGCTCCTTTCAGCCAACCGGGAACAATGTACTTCGACCGCATGTATGAAGCGACATAGCTTTGCGCAGTACTTCTTGGGGTTAGCATTTTTTTTCCTCTCCAGCATACTTGAGAGATAGTGATGAAATCGGAGGTACGCCGTGGGAATATTTATCTGCGGTGTTTAGGGGGGTGGGGGGGAAATCAAATAAATATCTGGAACCTTGCTGAAAAGTAACACAGGTTAGCCAAAGGAATGATCTTTGGGAGAGCAACAACATAAAAAGCACGACTGTGAAAGTCATCTTAGGTGCTTGCCACTGAACGCAAACGAGTTGCTTTTGGGGCAATTTTCAATTTTAAAATGACACGAGGGCCATCGCGTGTAAATGACATGATACTTTATTTTTTTTGGGCTCAATATACTGTATGTGTTGTTCATAGGGACACATGACATGTCGACGGTCATCACGAGCCACAACTAAAGGGCACATAAATCCATGGCGTAATTACACTTGAAAGGCGCACACCGTCAATCTCGCCCTCTCCGTTACAGACATGCACATAGACACACATCAGCGTGTGTGTGTGTGTGTGTGTGTGTAGATAGACAGGGGTTAATATACTCCATTAAGCTCTATTAGCCTAAGTGACTTGGGCAGATGAATGAGGACTCAGATGACTCTGGATGTGTGTGAGCGTTTTTCACGCACACGCCAAGGAGTAAGGGACAACCTGCCAACTGTTTATCTGCGAGGCACACACGCTCACATAGACAGAGAGGGGGGGGGTTGGGGGGGGCTGGAGCGGAGATCTGGTTTCCCACTGTCACAGATGCTTACCCGCCTCTCCATTACTGACGTGATTGGAGTGGACACAGAAAACTAGCGGTCTTGTTCCCACCGGGCCAATCGTAGGCAATGATTGCCCCCCCCCCCCCCCCGCTCGTCTCGTGGGAGAGTGCCAGCTCCGCAGGAAGAGGCACTTAATCGACTGCGATCACATTCAACCCTGTCAGCCGCCAGCGTTTCACAGCATTTGCTGTGGATTAATACTTTGCCGTGTTGCGTTTGATGGCGCACGGTCAGGCCTGGCACGCAACCACGAGGGCTCACGGGAGATGCGACGGTCGGCGGACTAAAGAGGGAAATGTGACAAAGAGGTGATGAGTGGAGAAGACGGACATGCTGGAATCGCCGAGGAGATTTAGTCCCCTTTGAAAACCCAACACTGCTGGTGGCCTGGAGCCGTGGGAGGTCCTCTCAGACGTGTGACACGAAATCTGAAACCACGTCGTCCTTGCGTGGAGACAAGTGGAGCCGCTGTTTCGCGCTTTCGTGGTCACAAAATTAAGCGTGACCTTTTCACCCCTGCTCAATGACAGCCGCAAGTTGAGCCCCCTGCTGCCTGAGGGAAACGGGACTCACACAGAGTATTGTTGTACTATCTCAACCTACCACAAGGTGGCACCTGAGCTCCAAGTACAACTACTCATCGAAAGTAGAAAGTCATGCAATGTCAGGCATGCCCGCCACGCAACACTCATGTATACAACTAGAAATACAACGCATACAACTAGAAAGAGCTGTCGGTAGGGTGCAGTACAGTAACAATTAACGTTTCCAGTATATCTGTAAAATATAGACTTCCCCAGACGGCCATTTTCCATCCCAATTTCAGAAAAAAATCAGCTCTGAGCTGCAGTGCAGTCAATTTGAGCACGCCATCTCTTCTTGCATGGCCAATATAAAGGTGTGTCAACTGTTAATCAAAAAAAGATTTACCGGTGCTACCTTCTATCCATAGGTTGTAGGTAGGGCTAGCTAGCAAACTGCATGTCACAATTGATGATGCGAATGAACGCTCTGAAATTCTTCAATGACAGGGGAGGGGCGACTCATGCAGGACACCCAATTATGTCACTGACCTGTTTTACCCACGCGCGCAAAAAAACGAGGAGAACATGCAAACGCCACACAGCAAAGGTCGGGGCCCGGAATCGGACCCTGGACTTGTGCACTGTGAGGCAGACGTGCGAACCAGTCGCCCACCGCGCCGCCTCGCCAGACCCATTCAAGGTGAAATTTAGAAATTAAATGTTTGAATCGTGACCGAATATCAACAAGACTGAAAATAGATCACCGGCGGATCATCAGAAGATTTGGGAACGTGGATTTAAGCGTGCGTTAATGGCTGTATCGGTCCCTGCGGACTGAGGCTTAAAGGTCTGAATAATGCATGCGCGCTGCAGAAGTAATGAAGTGGAAGCGATCGGGAAGAATACGACTGTCCTCCCAGGGCTCAACGCAAACTGTACGCACTCTTAAGAGCTGCCTGTAGCCTAAACCTCCCTCTCCGCCTCTGTCTGTCTCACTTCTCGTCTTTCTCACACATACACACACCAACGTACTGCGCGGCGGCTAAGAGGGTTAGCTTGTCTCTGTTCCCATATGCTACATCATTGATGAGGGAAGACGGGGCATTTATAGTATCCCGCTCAAGAGTTCAGTGGCGCGCACCGCTTCCACCAAGATCTCCTGGGACGAGGATGGCAGGAAGCAGTAGATATCGGCGGTCACACTGTGTCGGCGGCCTTGTTTTTGTGGACCACATTAAGTCAGCTTTGCTGTGGAACACCAGGAAGCCTTTCTTAGTGACCAATGGTTTGTCTATACCTCTACCTGTTCCCTATTTGCTTTTCCCTCCAGACCGCCCCCCCCCCAAAAAAAAAAGTCACAATCTCCCCTGACTTGTGAACATCCCAAAGGATGTGTGACATCTATTAAAACCAAGGACTTTTGAACAAGCAGTTCAAATTGGGTATGCTTGCATACCCAACTGAATAGCTGTGAAAGGTGCCCCCAAGTTTTGTTTTTTGTTGTTGTTTGCGGGATTGGGGGGTGGGGGGGGGGTGCTGGGGGACATTTTGTGGACTTTGTAGATTTACTCCTTCCATTACAAAACATCTCTCTGTACTTTGCACTCCTTACGGTCACACGATGTAAAGCCAAGTCAAGTCAGCCGTGCTCATATCTGGATTGATTGTGATTTGGGGGGGGGTGGTGGGGTCTTTGAAGTAAGCAAAAACAATGACAGTAGGGACATGAAAGAATGTAAAGCCGCAGGCATAAAACATGACGGCAGTGGATTCGGAGAAGGAAGATGTTTCCTATCAAGCGACTAATTCCAGAGGATTGTTTGCTGTTGTCATGTGCAATGATTTGTGGCCAAAGCCTTGCGTCTCATGGCTGGCTAAATACCACTAGCTTGTGGCAATCCAAAATCCTCATTCCAATGCGAACAAAACAGGACTAAGCAGTATTTTTTCCGTTATTAGGGATGCGGCGATACAACTTTTTTCGAGACTGAGCACAAACCGCAGCACGTACGTTTGAATACTCTCTGACACCAAGTACCAGAGGAAGCTAGGGAAGAATGATTCATGTTTACAATCACCTGATTTAACGTAGCATGCTAGCCCGAAGCAAGGAGCGCATTTTTTTTTTTTGGAGCGCTGCTTGGCCACTGACGTATATGAATCCCACTTTCCAGAAACTGTCGAGCTCTCTAATTTGTGGAGTGCCGTCATCAAAGCGAGGCTATCGCTAAAACCCACACAGACACCAAGGGCCCAACAAATGTGACTCAGTGCTTCCAAGACATAAAAACTCGGGAACTAATAGTTATTTTTCTTTTCCAAACACAGGAACAACGTCATGTGGTCGGTCGAGTGACAAAGGCCTCAAGCAGACCCCATTGCAAGTCTGATTTGAAAAAGACGAGGGCAAAATGGGTGACTGTCGTAGAAAGTCTGCCCTGGATGGATTGGTCAAAAGGAGAGTGAAAGGAAAACACGATGTTTTCCCAGACTTGCTCCTTTGAAGCAAACTGAATGTCATGCACATCACAAACAGTGAAGACCTACGACAGGAAGTCCCATACACACTTTCTGGGATCTTGATGAGAAAAAAAAAATTCTGAACACCATTTACGAAATAATAACCAACCAATTTTTTTCTCTGACTTAAGCTTTTCACCATTATTTTATTTGACAGGGGTGTGTCCAGGATTGTTTTTTTTTTTGGTGGGGGAAGAGGGGGGTGGTTCAGATAGGGCACAGATTGGAGAAGGGTGGAATAGAATGTTACGTTCCATGTATATACAAGTCTCAATCATCTCAAGTATTTCTGGTGTTGTTCAGAGGACCGGGCAAAATGTGGAGGTGGGTCATTTTTGGCCCGCGGGCCTGGGTTGGGGACCACTGGTGTACATTGTTGGACATTTATAATGATTAAAACAAGAACCGCTATTGGACCCGTTTTACAGATTTGCAAGGAGAATCGGTTCTTGTTTGGAAAAACACAAAACCGCTGCAGAATTTTGGTGCTAGCTTGCGCGCAACCCAAATCAAAATCTCTTCCTAGCTATGATGAGAAAATCGTTCGCACTTCTTTGGTTGGCTGGCCCAGCCACTTGAGCTTTATTTCCAAGGAATGAGACAAAGGCTGAAAAAAGCATCTAGTTGTTAAACCGCGATTAAAGTTGCATAGGTGCCACACTTTCAGGTAGAAAGTATTCAAATACGGGACCCTGTAATTGAAGGAACTTGTGATCGGAGTTGTTTGGGCCTCTCCGGCGAGCGACATGCACGGTGCCTTGCCGCCGCCGCCGCCCTCCTCTCACATTAACATGCTTCTATCATTAAGCCCATTGTCCCACCTCCTGCATAATAGCTGGCGCGGGATGCGCGGCGGGTAAAATAAGAATGCCGTTTTCCCCCCGTCCTCCTCCCACACGGCGCATTCTGGAATGAAAGATTGATGTGAGGGGAGCGCGATCGGAAAGATAGAATCACGGTCTAACGAACGCACGGGCGTAAGAAATATATATATTTATACTTACTGGAGAAAATGCCATCAATTTATAACGACACCGTATATTAATATACAAGTAGCCCAGTGATTATTCAAAAAGAGAAATAAGACGTCTGCTTTGAATGGCCTCTCGCAACTTTTCCCAATGGATCTGACCGAGGAGCCACTTTGTGTTCATTGTCACGAGCTAAACAAATAAGCCATTGTCTTGGAGTGGCATCCGTTTTGTGCAAAGACGGGCGACGGCGGCGTATGGAGAGAACTTCAATTTCCGAGCTTTGAGCACAGATGAGCGCCGAGACACCTTGTCCGTGTTCACGATATGAGCGCCTTTCAGGGGACAAATGGAACGTCAATCAAGGGAAGGTACCCAGATGGAGTCTCGCCCCCTCCCCCTTCCTCCGGTGGGGCCGAAGACGCGTTCTGGTGATGCGGCTCTGTTGTTTTTGCATTACTCTGGTTGCACTGGGAATATTTTGGCCTTTTTACCCCTTCGCATCCCCTTGCTCGGTTCTGTAACCGTTTTTCCTGCACCCTTTTAAAAAATTCGATACTTTCCAAGTTTGCGTTTGATGTTCTCCATGTGTATGCGAGATGCTGCGTGAGCCAGAACTAATGCAATCAAATAAATAGCTTCTTAGGGCAATTTATATTACATTGGAGTGGTGGTGGTGGTGGTGGTGGGGGGGGGGGGGGGGGGGGGTTAATCTTGATCTGAAATTGTGACATTGTGAATATTACACCATTGAGTAAAACGCGGCCGAGTGTGAAGTTGATCTAAAACTGCTCAAAACGTTTAAGGCTTTATTATTAAAAACATGACAAGTCATTCACTTGGTAAATGTGCTTACTCAAGGGAATGCCGGCTGTTTATTCTTTGATTAATTTGCTTACCGAGGGGACTAGAAGCCCCCCCCCCCCCCCCCCCCAAGTCATGAATGTGTTGATGACAGGGAGATTTCTCCGTGGTGACAAGTTATCTCAACTACAGGGGCAAAGCGATTATGCTAATACCAGGTTGTAGTCATCAATCATATTGTGTCAATGTCGTGTCAAGGCGTCACGCCCCCCCCCCCCACCCCCCGTCAAATCAATGTGTGTGTTGATTTTGGAAAAGAGAATTGATGACATTCTAATTACGCCCAGAGCTGTTCCGCGTTCTGGAGTAAGATCTGAAAGTAAAGAGCATCGGTTACGCGAGTGTCTTCCCGTTCGCGTGAGCGACGCGTCTCCGAGTACGGCGTGACGTCACAGAGGCGCGCCTTAAATTGCAGGAGCGCTACGGGAGGGGGGGGCTTCTTGGTTGGATCTCCCCCTCGTGCGCTCGCGGGGACGCACTCGAGGCTGTGACACTTCAGAGAGCGCGGAGTATCTGCGGGGGTCGGTCCTGGGGAAATTACTCCCCTCCCCTCGCACCCCCACCCCCAACTCTAATTATCACCGTTTCGAAAATGAAAGTGGTGCGTAAACGTCTTTTTGCTGTGCGTAACAGCCAAGTTAAGCGACTCAAATTCTCCATTTTATGACTACATTTGTCAGTATGTCTCTTTAAGTTTGGACAAACGTCAAGAGTAGACTTTTTTTGGGCTTTTTCGGATCTCAATTCAGTCATGGCTTACTCTCAGCTGGGATACTCCTACTCCACTCCACCACAGGTACAGCGTTTTCATTTACAACTGTTGATGTGTTACCATTTTGCCAGAGGATAAACTTAACGATGATGCAAATATATATTTATTTGCACTTGTTTCCGGAAGTTTCTGATGACCGCGAGCCCCCTAGCCGGCTGCCTGGAGCCCGGATCTCCGCCGTCCCACCCGGCGCTGCGCTCCGCGGGCCACCAGCTCACCTCCGGCCACAGCATCGGCGTTTGCAGCCCTTACGCAAAGCGCCAAGCTTACTATAATAACACCTGCGCCGGCGACGCCGCATCTCTCTATTCGAGAGTGAGTGACGTATTTAACCGAGTGAAAATTGAACATTAGCAGCCACGGATGAAGCGGGAGGAGGGACGCGGCTCTGGGAATCGAAAAGTGGCTGAAGAAGTGTGCTACTGGCATCTGAATAGCTTTCGGAGTTTAACTGCGTTTGATGCTGAATATGGGTCGACTGTAATTGCAGGGACCACTACAGCCTAAAGGGGTGGCAGCATCAGTGCACAACATGGGGACCTCTCAGACAGCGAGCTGCTATCCTTATGAATACACACTCGGCCCTTATTCTTACGACAGATATGGGTAAGGATGATTTATATTGTAAAAGTGCCATTTTAAAGAAAATTGTCTTCTTTGGTTAAGTCAAAGCTGTGATATGGAAATAAAAAATGCATCACGTTGGATTGGATTGTATTTGAGTTTCACTGTCAGGGCAGTTTTGTTGGTGGGATGTCGGCGTAAAGCTGTTTTTATCACAACGAGAGTCGTTGATTTATTATTTTCTTTTCTTCCTGTCACTTAGCTAAAAAAAAAGTATCCAATAACAGAAAAAACTTGCCAATATGATTCAGTGCACATCCGTGCCGCAGTTCAAAACGAAGACGATCATAATGCGAATATCGACGTCCATCTTGTGCAATTGTACCAAAAGAAAAGCACAACGCGTTGCACGCCACAATATTACCCGCTGGAAAAAAAAGTGTTTGCCACACTCGAATGATTCTTCAATTGTTCAGTTACTCCTCCGCAGAAGGAGCTTCGCGGCGTAAAAACGCTACCCGGGAAACCACGGGCACCCTGAAGGCCTGGCTGCAGGAGCACCAGAAGAACCCCTACCCAACCAAAGGAGAGAAGATCATGCTGGCCATCATCACCAGGATGACCCTCACCCAAGTGAGCACAAACGACCGCGGCGCTCCGTGACAAACGTGCTTTGGACCCCGAAAAACCGCATTTTTTTCCCACGACTTGTTCAGGTGTCGACGTGGTTCGCCAACGCCCGCAGGAGGCTGAAGAAGGAGAACAAGGTGACGTGGTCACCGCGAGCTTGTAAAAGCTCAGACGACAGAGGCCGCGATGAAGACAGTGACAAGTCGCAGGAAGGAGATAAAGAGCATCCAGGTAACGGCTCCGAAACGGATTCCGCTCGCATTGAAAAGAAAGAATGATATGATTTTGCTTCCCAGATCAACAGTCCGGCGAGCTGCAGAGTGATCTGGAAGACTTTGACCTCCTGGAGTCCGACGCGTCCGACTGTGAACCCAAGCCAGCGTTTCCACCGGAGGACGACAAAGTGGATTCGAGCATTCCACCGGCTCACCTGGCGTACGACCCGTCTGAGCCGCTGCGCAGCTTAGACGGGTCGTCTCCGGACTTCTCCAAAGTCACGGCGCTTGGAGAGCAGAACGCCTTCTTTTCCATGCCGGATGCGCACGGGGCGGACGACAAAGCCCAAATGTGGTCCGTCGCTACCACGGCGGCGTCTCTGGATCCCGGCTTGGAGCGGGAATATCCACCCTGCATGCTGGCGAGCGGCTCATCCAACATGGCGCTGGCCAAAGCGGACAGGAAGCAGGAATCACCGGTGGACACGCTGAGGGAGTGGGTGGACGGCGTTTTCCACGCCGCGCCGTTTCATCCCGCAAAGGCTTCTTCTTCGGCGCCGTGGAGCGCTTTGAATGACGCGGCGGCGAGCGGCAGAGCGCGAGGACAACCGTTTGCACTCGTGAGATCAACGTCCTCGTTGTCGTAGTCAAGCGGACATTTTCAAAGGCCGCTGGACTCGTCGTGTCGAGTTTATACTTTTGGTGTCGTGACCCGATTGGGGTCTTCACAAGAATCCACATTGTTGTCGTCGTGTATCACCGCAAAGATGCCGTGGGAGGGGGGGGGGGGCAAAAGAGTCTTCTCATTTGTTGATCTTGTTCATGACTTTGCCACACCTTCCTATCACACTACCAGACATGCCCTGAGATGATTAAAAAAAACACTACGACTGAATATTTCCCAGTTGAGTCACACTGCAGAACCCCAAAAAGGTCTTCGTCGACACTCAACGGGACACGATCCGAACGGTTCTCGGATCGAGAACATCTCCCTGCCCTCACGTGCACGAACCTCGCCATGTTGCGCCTTCTGCTTGACGCACACACACAATACAATACATGCCGATTGATATCGCGCTTTCACAACAAACAAACTACATGTGACAAAAGACAAAAACACCCCAAAAAATACCCAAAAAAAAGCAAGGCTCCTGAAGAGCACTTCCCGAAGGCTGCCTACTCGGGCGCCATCTTCGCCAAGTCCAGTATCGTATTGCTCAGTTTAGTAAATCCTCTAAAAACAATGCTGGCTGGCCGAGTAAGTGCGCATGTGGTGTGTGTGCGTTTATGCACGTGTGCGTCGTTGAAGGGAGCGAAATGGGGGGGGGGGGGAAGTGGATCGTATTCAGCCGTGACTAATGGAAACACACAGAGGAGGGTGCTGCTAAATTGTTAAATCGATGCCACTTGCAGCTTCGCGCTCCAGATATAGCTGCAATCGCCCAGGCGTCCCCTTTCATTAGGCGTCTTTTGACTTTTGGCATCCTGGGAATTCCAGACAAGGCTTTGCCACTAAAAGGCCTCGTACAACTTAAGTCGTTTTTAAAGCGAGTGCCGCGTGCCGCGCGCTAGGCGGCGGTCGGTGGCGTCGCCGCTTCGGTGAGTTTGTGCCACAATCGCACGTGATAGGAATAAACAACGGATGGCGACATTAGACGGAGTGTCGCAATGTTGTCGCATCGGCTTAAAATTTGGTCGAGGTGGGGGGGTGGTCAAGTTTAGCACTCAAAGCTATTAAAGTCGAGTTTTTTTGTTGTTGTATTTTTTTAAACACAGCACAACAAGAAACAGACCCCCCCGACCCCCCCTCCCTCCACCATTGTTCTCCCGTTTTCGATTTAGGAGCGGTGATAAAGTATTCATCAGAACAGAGGAGGGATCTTCCCAGGCTTTGTATGGAATTAACCATTTTAGATTCAATAATTCAGGATGAATTCATCCGAGAATTTCCTCTTCTCTTTCCGCTTCATAAATAAATCAGACTCCAGATGATAAATAATGACATCTGACTTCTTATTTTGGTAAAAGTTCTCTTCCCTCGGCCTGGTTGACAGAAAGCCTCGTTCAAGCGCGACGCAAATGGAGATCATTCGCGCCCCCCCCCCCCCCCCCCCCCCCCCCCAGCTCGCACTACGGCCGACACAATGATGATGAATTTAAAAAGAAGACTTGAAAAGAAGAAGTGGACTTGTGACGGCTATCACATGGCAGCCTGATAAAGAGGCTGACCCTCTCCTGAGTGGGGTTAAGAGCTCTGAGTGCACCCTCGCCTTCGCTCTCCCTCTCCCCCCCGCGGGAAGCGCAACTTTCCTCTTGAGTGTTTTTCGCCATTTACTTAACGGCGCCGAAAAGCAATCTGAAGACGGCGACTTAAAACAAACGGGAGAGTCCCACTTTCAGTCGACTCGGATCAACGTTGAGAAATTCGTGACGGGTCTGAGCCAAGTCAGTCAAGAATTGCAACCGCTGCACTTACCTTGCTTACGGTGACTTAGAATTGCGTTTTGAAAAGGGGGGGCCGGCCGTAAAAATCAACGTTGTCTCGTTTTTAGTATGCTTTTTTTTTTACCCGCAGATTCACAAGTTGTGTTTTCTTCCATTGTGAAACTTCTTGCATCGCGATTCGCTGCACTGACCTTTGACCTCCGGGTGTCGTCGGTGGATCTTGGCCTCTTGCGCTTTACCTTCGGTCACCCCCGCCCTCCATCCCCCGCCACCTCCATCATCCTGGCATCCGTCACCTCGCCACTGACTGTCTGCTGCGGAAACACAAGAGAGACGCTCAGCAGTCAGCTTGACATGAAGCGTTGCTCCCTGGGCCATAAAATGTGATTAAGCCACTGTGAGTTGCTGTACACCTTGGGAGATGTTCCAGCCACTGTTTATTTTTCTGTCTCACACCACCTCTCCCCCTGTGGATTAGGTCGTGAGTGACACGGAGGAAAATGACAGTTTGGGGGGGGGGGGGGGGGTTTGCTCGCACAATCTTATGGATGCTTGTTTTGAATTGCGTTGTTGCTTTGATTCACTTTGACTTACCTTTCCCAATGAAATGAATGGAAAGGTTGCTAATTTATGCTAGCCTCACTCGAACCACCCCCCCCCCAAAAAAAACCGACTTCTTTTTGGCTAATGTTTTTAAAAGCGAATTGCAACGTTGCATTCTAAAATACGTGTCGTATAAAATGAAATAACGCCGTCATACTCGAGTGTACCGTTTCTTTTAAATGTCGACGTCCCCTCTAGCGCCCTCTCGTCGCTGCGGTTGCAGCTGCGACTGAAGAAAGCTTACCTGATCAACGAGAGCGACCCAGTTTTCATAAGCACATCATTTCAACACTGCCAAATATCGGTGAGTTGAAAATGACTCCTGTCCACACCTTCTGTCATTTCGCTTACACACGCGCAGCGGCTGGCGCGCATCGACGCAGCTCCGAATCTCTCGTGCCTCGTCGCGCGCACACTTTGGTTTTCCCCGAGACCATCAAAGTGCCGAGTGCAAAGTCTCTCCTGGAAAACCTGTCACATGTCGCCCCGAAGTGTCTCGCGCGCCGCAGTAACCCTCTCAGCTGCTGGCAGTCGAACAAGTCATTATTTCCACGCTCAAAAGGTCAGATGCTCCGTCACCTGACTCCAAAGCGGAGCTCAGACGAGTCGCCCCAAGACAAAGACCAGAGGTCGTTTTTTTTGTTTTGCCGCCTTGTACAATGAGTGTGGATATAAGGACAGGCTGCTCCGAGATCTGCCTAAGGAGACCCCAGTTCCATTTTTTTTTTTTTTTGGGTCACCAGACAGGGAGGTTCAGATAATTGGCTGCAGGCAGCTTCATAATGAGCCGAGGGGCTTTGTAAAATGACACATCTTGGAAGGGAAATATTTTAATGGGGCAATTACAGCGACGAGGGGAATGTTTTGCACAGAGTGAGCGATTGTTTTTGTTCAGGAACTCGCTGGCATTTTACTTCATCATCTATTGAGGACTTTTTAAATATAACGGCAGGCTCTACTGATTGGATCTTTGAACGCTCTGCTCTCATCGCGCACGCTCTCATGACAGGCATCGAGTTGAAATGATCATCCCGAGGAGTCAAGATGGCGCAGGTGACCCGAGGACCGACTTCGCCTTTGTTTGGAGAGGACGCTTGACAGACGCCAGCGATGCTGCGGGCTTCGTTTAGGAAGATTAAATAATTAAAAGGTTAAAATCCCTCCCGCTCGAAAGTAAGCGAGCGTCGTTTCATTCGGCGCCATTCATATGCTCAGTTTCATTGCCCCTGGCGTTGCCTACAAGTCAACCAAGCGCCACCTCCCGACTACTCCAACCAGTCAACTCTGACATGAACCGGACCTTCCCTGCCTCATTTTGAACAACGCACCCCCCCCCCCCCCCCCCCGCGCTTCTTCACTCATCCACAGCAGTCTTGACTATAGATGAGGCGAACTACAAGCAGAAGCCTCACTTGCACAAGTCACCGGGGCCAATTATATCAGCCTGACTAGCCCCCCCCCCACCCCACCTGAGCTCTATGGGGTGGAAAATGCAGTTCCGCCGGCTGCATCACTGGGGACAGAGCAGACTAGTGCTGTCTGGAGTGCAAGTGTGGGCCAATTTGGCATGCAGAGGTCTGTGGAGAATAAGCTTGATGAAATATAGATTTGATCTTCTTCAAACACGCATTGTTCCGCACTGCTGTGTCTCGTCTCTCGCCCCCTGATGTCCTGCAGTTTGAACGGAGCGGTGGCAAGAACTAAACAAAGTTTTTCAGAGCCCGTTAACCAGCGGAAAACACGCTTATACCACATACCAAGTGGAATTGAAGAAAATGTGCCAGCAATAAATGGCTAACCATTAAATTACCTTTAGTTTGATAGACTGCACAGTGGTGATTCCCAACCGGGTTACCGCGGGAAAACTACCCAGTTGCATTCATCTAAAAATGATTATTTTTTTTTTACACATTACAAATACGTGATTTTTCATCTTTCTACATCTATAAACGTATGAGAGACAAAACAATGATATGATCCTCCATCCACCTGTTGCCATACATGTAACTGAAAAGGTCACGGCTTCCCGCGAGTAAATCGGCTTTGCGGTTAATTAAACCGGCTCATATTTCACACGGAGTACATTTGTAAGTGAAACACAATCTCATCATTTCAGCACTAATACTTGCTGTGTTACATTTTCTCTTCTGGTTGGCGGTTACTGTACCGTGAAATTTCTCCAACGTAAAACAAGGTCTGCCTTGACTCGACCAAGGTTGGGAAACACTGGCGGACAGCACGGCCCAAAATAACGAGCAATGCTGACACCTGGTGGCCGGTTATGTGAACTGCATTACTCAGAAAAATTGTGGTGAAAAGTAACAACATTGACTTACCTTTAACATGGAATTTTTCCCCCCACCAAGAAAATGCCAAAGTGGGGAATAAATGTCCATGTTACCAATAGTTCACCCATTAAACGAGAGCACAACATTATCATTCTAGTGAGGACAGGGAGAATTAATACATGGACTTTAAATTGGATATCAGGTGCACACCGAATAAATGCTTAAAGGGCTTTCCATACCACCAAGCGTGGAGAGGGGAGAAAATAAAAACACTTTCATGAATGTAGATGATAATTTATTAACTATAACTGCAAGTTACACAGTGAAGCAAAGAGGCAAGAGCTAATTCAGTGATGGTGCTTCTGCTTGAATTGTAATCCACAGTAGCCACATGTGCCCACTTTTGTGTCTTTATCCTGAAAAGAGACACCAAAACAATAATTAGTATGGTTACACCTCGCACATTTGCATTTATTAAGGAGCTGCGCGTTTGAAAACGATTATACTTCATAAATACCGGATGTAAATCCTTAGAAGAAAACTAGTAATGGTTCTCTACCCAATTAAATAGATAAAAAGGAAATGAGTGTATAATTTAATTGCAGAGGTGTATGTCAACGCCACCGACCAAAGTGAAACAAAACAGAACCAGAATCTCTGGCATGAATACTCACCAGTCATTAGAAAAAGAGTTCCTCTGTGGCTAGTTTCAAAATGAAATGTCTTCCCAGGCCGTTCATAAAAGCTGCGGAATTTATTTTAAAAACTGTGCGAGTGCACACCCACACTTGCCAACAAGTACCTTGTGTTCAACATATGCTTGATTGAATTTAGAGACATTACAACTGTTGTTTCTTGGAAATACACAATTGTGAGGACTATATTTGCCCAGTCAGTAAATGTCTGTATGTTTTGAAACATTTCAACAATGGAAAAGAGCATCAACACGGGTTACTTCCTGATGGTACATTTGAGTAATGAAAAAGGTCGCTCAACACATCCTCTTTATTTGCTTTCTCAAATTCTTACCAGGTTAATATAGACTTTGGGGTGACCGAGTGCTCCACCGCCGCCATCACAGGATACGACACGGGCCTCGACGTCAGTCACACTTTCCTCAGCCACCAACTTGATGGCCCAGTTCTTATTGACCTAATAAAGACATTTCTCAGATTGAATCCAACTTTCCATTGTAATTTTTTTATTGCAAATTTGTTTTATTTTTAATATGTAACATTTTCCCACATTCACAATGGTTGACAGAATGACGGGCTATACGTTTACAGGGTGTTAAGAAAGATATGGGGGGAAAAAAATCAAAACACACAAGTGCACAGTTACATTTCAACATAGATTTCGAAATTTAAACATGCCTCCTAAAAAGTGAAGCTGCAAATCCAAGTCCAGAAAGTAAAAACCGCTGCTACAGCTTCGCTCTGGCCACAGCTGTTTCGACTTCAGAGCTTGATTAGACGTACCCGTGTATTAGTTTTTACTTTCTGGATCTAAAATTGACGCCTGCCGCCGAATTAAAAAAACAGCAACAATAACGAACGACCAAAAACAAGTGCACTATGCATTTCCGAAAATCCAGTGACAGTAAAAACATTGCACTGCATACATAGTATGATAAGAGTAATCTATTATACGCCGAGTGGTATGCTTACCTCTTTCTGTTTCCCAACGAATCTGACCCTCCTTGGGTCTTTTGCATCAAACACCTGCGTACAAAACAATTGAAATGTAAAAACCGACAACAACTTATTTTCCTCAAGACGTTTGTCACGACAGAAATTGTGTGTCAAATTTTGACCGGAAACGTCGATGTCGTTTGATAGCCAGTATCACAAACAACACACCGATAATAATTGTACACTACAAATGTCCAGTAAACGTACCTGTCCAGTATGTGTAATTGCTTCACCAGCGCTGGAAACATCCACGCTGTAACGTTGTACAGTCGCTGTAGAAAGCCTCGAAGGAGAAACTAAAGCCTTAGTCGTTTTACTCAAGGACAACACTCGAATCATCACAGCGGCTGCCATGATTGTAACAAATTTGCTTCCCAAGATGCTCTGCGTGATTTAATAATTATGGATGGCCCTAAATCTTGTCTTACAGGTCCAACTCGACACAAAACGTCTGTATGTTTCATAAACATCTGATTCACACCGCAATATCTTCTGCTTCTATTGTTGCATATTACTTACAAAATCATATATTTCTTTTTAACCGAGGAAATGCCAAAGAAAATGTCTATAAGACAAAACTCAGGGTAAACATTTTTCGTCAACCCCGGAAATAGCTACACACTCCAGAGTTTACCCTGCAACGCGGTTGTTGTGGCGATCGAAACCCAAATTCTCGGGCTTCTGTCCCTGGTTAATTTGTCGAGGAGCGACTTTAAGGTATTTCCATGTTATTTTGTTTGATACCACCCCGCAGATAATTGGTAAGCTGTCTGGTCCGCGAATGATCGTCTCAGGCAAGGTCGGACACTTTCCGGCCATTTTATTAGGTACACGTCCACAAAACATTCGGATTCAACCCAGGAGTTGCATCAAGATACCTCAAGATAAATTATGAACCGCTACTTATTAAATTAGTTTACGCGGGATCGTAAGAAAACGGCACAAAAAGCTACGTTCATTTGCCGCCGTATTGACGGTTTTTCATTTGTGTATATTTATGGCAGATTTTTAAATACAAATTTGCCATAGGGTGGTGAACCGAGGACTACGTGAATTATTTGTACATTTATTAAATGTCAAATTTTAACATGAATACATTTAATATATTTTTCTAATTTCTTAACATTGTTTTAGACCTGGACCAAATGGCATCTCACTTCTTGAAGCAACTGGCAGTCTCCTTGACTCGACAGATGACCCAGATTAATCGGTTAACCTGGAACTATTTACCTGCAGTTGCTTCCTACCGATGTTTGTACAGTCTTAGCACGGTACCGAAGTCATCAGCAAGAATCAGCCACATACAGCCTGCAGCGTGCGGACCGTCCTTGCTGGGACAATGTCAGCATCTTCCCTGCATCCAACCCACGAATGGAATGAAAACAAAGTCTGCCTTGAAAAGACGCTGCAAAGATTGTTTCTTCGTGCGTCGAAGAGGCCGCTTGTTTGTGTTTTGCAAGACGCATCCGAGACACAAGCAGAGACAAGGTTGAAATGTAAAGTTTTGAAGATTGAGACTTTGCTGAAACAATAAAATAGTTTGGTGACCACGGCCCTTTGATCGTTACTTCTTGTTGTTGAAGATAAATTGATTCACCCTAGGGAGCACTGTGGCCAGTATCTGGCAGATGCACTTTTATCTGATTTTCCACTTCCCTAATGTTGTTTTTTGAAAGCTAAAAGCATTTTTTTTGTATCGCCCTTTGAAACACACACACATACACATACACAAAACAGTTGAGAGCAGTCATATTTGTAATGCAAAAC
>NC_067457.1:26530836-26668256 GCF_025434085.1 Hippocampus zosterae
TGGGGCAGTGAGTCCGCACGCTCGACCTGACTTCCCGATTTGACAAAATAACTTCCAAATCAATATTTTATTGATTTGTTGACATATATATTTTTTGGTCTCCCCAGCCTTGATCAAGTTACATCAGACCGGTCTTTGTATTCCGCTCGGACCAAGACTCCCGGAAGCGAACTGTTGAGGAGATCAAGAGGAGAGCGCGCTCTGGAGGGGAGTGGCCTCAGGTAACGCATTCCACTCCCACCTTGGACTAATTTTTGATGTGAAAACGACGCATTTTGTGTTTTTTTTTTTTGTGGAAATCTAGATGATGATATTTCCAGAGGGGACGTGCACCAACAGGTCGAGCATCATCTTGTTCAAGGCGGGTATGATAACCTTTTTTTACTCTACAGGTCTATAAGCCGCATATTTGTTTAGGTCTCACCCCCCCCAATTCATTCAATACAAATTTCGGATGTTGATCTTTTAATTCTTTGTAAGCTTCGACTTCGGATCCAAAATCATTTTTACTCGCCGCCATGTGTGTCACATTAGGAGTCGCTTCGAGCAAAACAGCGCGGCGCGCCGTTTAGCACGAGCAGATTGTAATCCCTTCGCTTCCTGTGTCCAACCGTGTTTTTGCTGTCGGCTACTGTCCCCCCCCACCCCCCCTTAATCCTCATTTATTCCACTCTGTAATTCCATTGGTCGATTCTATTGTGTAGACGGTTTGCCGGCTGTGTTTTTTTTTTGTCTGCAGCGCTCGTCGAACGGTGGCTGATTTGTTGCCTCCTCTGTGCTTCGCCAGGGGCCTTCATCCCAGGACTCCCAGTGCAACCGGTGAGTCTTGCGTTACCAAAACAAACTGGTAAACATCTTTAACAGGAACTTTTGGATCAGGTGAACACGCTTCGTGCACACGTATACGTTTGTACGTGGTGCAATGGTTTTCCCGTTCTTTTGTTGTAATGACTTCAATGTACTGGTCGGATGATATTACATCCGGCCCTTTCGTCATGTAGCCATCTCTATGACGAATACACAACACACACACACACACACACAGGTGTCACGTCTCTAAATTCCCCTCTCCTCATAAAATAGAAATGACTCACTAGCCAGCAGATTCCCTCGAAATTTCGACTTTTTCTTGTTCTCAATGACTATTGTTAGATGCCAAACACACATTTTTATATTTAGTACTGTGGCTTGTTGAGTTTTATTTTTGCTCATCGTTCGGGGCAATTGTTTGCTTTTGATTTGTGAAGCAAAAACACTGGTGGCAGTCAACTTAACTCAACTCACTTCACATGAAAGCAGCGCTTTGACAAAAATGAACAATCCTTCGAAAGGAAGCACCGAGCGCCGTAAACGCCACCCTCCCTCGGTTAAAGTGTACTGTCAAACCTAACGCAAAACAAAGAGAATTAAGTGTTGTGCACTTAAAACCAAATCCGCTAACTTTGCCTCGACCAACCTCGGACATAATGCTAACACGCTAACACATGCTCACGGGAAAGGCCATAGACGGGCATGTTTGTGCCAACGGATATTTTACGACGCACAAACTGTTTCATCCTTTACACTGTAACTCTCACTGTATCCATCCATCCATCCATCCATCCATCATCTACCGCTTATCCGGGGCCGGGTCGCGGGGGCAACAGCTTTAGCAGGGAAGCCCAGACTTCCCTCTCCCTAGCTACCTCTTCCAGTCATTTTTAATAAACCACCGCTGTGACGTGTATTCCTGACGTTGGTGCGGTCACCTTATTGCGGAGAAAGCAAAAGCAAAAGCAAAAGCAAAAGCAGCACAGTTTTCTACTCTTGCCTTCATTTAAAAAAAAAAAAAGGTGTCAATGTTTGTCATTTTCTTTCCCCACTTCCCTTCCGCAGGATACAATTTCGTGGACGTGGCAAGGGGCCCGGAGCGTGAGTGGAAACACACCAACACAAACAACCACAAACCGCAGTGCACACATCTTCGACTTCTTTAGTCAAGAGCCGAGCCCAAAAGGAACGCGACACCGTGTCACTAACCGACCAGCCTGTTCATCTACTCGCGTGTAGTTTTTTGTTTTTCTTCTCATGCTGTTTACCGTCTCCCAGCTTCAAGATCCTGTGGCTCACTCTGTGTCAGCCTCACAATGCCATGGAGATCGAGGTGAGGAGTTTTTGATTGCAACGCAGCGGACGGTGACGTGTTGACTCGGCTGACGTTCTCTTTCCTCAGTACCTGCCAGTTTATACGCCGTCTGACGAGGAGAAAGAAAACCCAACCCTGTTCGCCAGCAATGTTCGGAAACTCATGGCCAAGTGAGCGCACATCTACGGGCGCCGCCACGCGCTTAAAATTTTTTTTTTTTATGACTTACCTTCCACCGCCTTTGCCCGACAGAGCACTGGGGGTGCCGCTCGCCGATCTTTCCTTTGAGGACCGAGACATCACGTTTTCCGAGGGGCCCCTGCGCATCCGCGACCCCAGCGGCCTGCTCGAGTTCAATCGGCTGGTGCGCCGCTTGGGGTGAGTGGAGGGCACTTTGTTTGGGTGCGCAATCGATGGGAGTCGGGATGACGCTGACATCTGGTGCTACAAGAGAAACACGGCAAATCACCAGCTAACCGACCACTGGTATCCATTGTCGCTGGTAACCGGGGCATTTGCCTTGCTCTCCTTGCACCACCAGGGTGAAGATCACAAACGGCCTGCTAAAGGAGCAGGCCAGCAGAGCCAGGAAGCTGCTCAGACATCAGCTGAATTTAGAAGACCTGGCATGCTTCCTCCACCTGCCCGTTACGAATACACTACGAGAAGTTACCAGCCTCTTTATCCAGGTAGAGGATCACTTCATCGTAAAGTATTCATTGGCACGCATGAGGCTCAAAATGTAACTGGTGTATCTTTAAAAAAAAATTAAAAAACGGGCTCAACTGCATATTATCCAATCATGTACTTTGAATACAAGACTGTATCAAATAGTGTGCCCTTTACAAAGGGAATGCGACTTAGTTTTTATTGTGGTTTTATTTGCCGGTTTTGCTCCCTCTAGTGGAGAGTCTGTAGATGACAAGAATTCCACAAGTTGAGTGATGGAATACTTTAGCCAAAAAACATCACTGGTCAAGAAATGCAACATTTTACAACCCCCCCAATAAGCGAGTGCTCAATCCTGTGTATTTTGTCCAGGATGAAGAGGGACACATAGACATCAGACACTTTGTTATTGCCATGTCCACTATTTACCGACCATCCAGGTCAATGGAGACCCTCAAACTGGCCTTCGAGGTAAAACCCCCGTTGACCATATCCGCATTTCTGATGTACTACTAGCCCGGTTTCATGCGCAGATGTACGAGAACGAGGACAGCGGCGAGGTCCATGAAGACGAGCTGGCCTCCACTCTGGAAATCATGTTAGGAGTGAAAGAAGTGGAATTATCCGTGTTTTTTATGGAGCTCGACGGAGCAGACAGTGGGAAAATCACCTACGGTAAGAACACTTTTGATTGATTATCGTTATGGTACAAATGCTCTTTGCCTTTTTTAAAAATTTTATTTTTTCGTCCAGACAAACTTTATCGTTTCATCGAGCAGCATCCGCGCTTCGTCCACGACTACCTGGACTTCCAAGACCACCCACGCAGATCCTGCATCCGCCGATCCGACGCCTGCAATGGTCAGAGCCACGACAAAGACAACTGAAAACAACAATTCAAGACAAATATTTCTCTTCTCGTCCTCGCTCTGGGATGCGGCGCCTCTGCCGCATTAAGTTACCCTCGCAGCAAGCGAGGGTGGGATGAATAAACACTGAGCGGGATTACAAACAAGTTGGCCCGGAAGGCTTTGCGGAAGTATCGGAAGCACCTTGCGTCATTTTTTGCGTTTTATATCATGACAAGGCACAATGTTCAACAAGAGTCTCACTGTCTGACAGAAAAATTCAATATATTTGTTTTTACTAAAAAGAACAAAATGCTTCTGAATGTGTGTCGCTGCTGGGGGGTGGGGTCACCATTTACATCCGCTCAATAGTGGGCACGCACACGCTGAATTGTTTTGGTTTGATTTGAGTCCACACGGGGGCGCTGGCTCACCAAATCCTCTTCACACGAGACGCGCACGACTGGCCACCTGATGGACAGGAAAAGCATGACCTCATCCCCTTCCTTTCATTCCTCCAGGTAAAAATAGACAGATTAAGCCTCGGCTTTGATGAGAGAAGCCTACAGAGGAGGTGTGGAAGCAAGTGAGAGCGCGAGAGGGGGATAGAAACGGGGGAGGGGGGGCAGTCGAGGGGGTGGGGGGAGACTAAATGGATCGTTCTGCTCCAAATCCAATTCCTAATAGCTGCAGGGAGGGCGGGTGGGAGGCAGGAGGGGGATGAAAACAGTCAAAGGCAAATGCGAGTGGGAGCGGGGGGTGTGGGGTGAGGGATGGGGGGGGGTGGGGGTGCAGATATCACTTCGAACAATTAAGACCTGCCTTGAGGGTCCAAAGAAGACGCTTTGATGAGAACGTATAAATTGCTCGGCGAGCAGCGCCTCTCCGGAGTCTCCCTCAGATACTCCCGCCTCAAAGGAATCCAATAAAAGATGGCGGCCGCCTGCAGCCCAACACACTGCAAGGCGGGATTGTGTTGACAATATTTGGGGAGCCATTTTGACAAACGCCGCCTTGGCCGAATTGGTTAACAGGAATCGGATTGCAACGCCACTGATGAGCCCGTGCGGTAATTGCAAGGTCAAAGGTCACACACTGGCGCTTTCTTAATGAGTTGACTCGCACAAATTGTTTCATGAAATCATCCGTCATGGGGCTCCATTGTAAAAGGGAATCTATATCCCCCATGTTTATGCAGTGGCTGGGGGAGGGAGCGTGTTGCCATTACAGTTTGGTGGGTGATGTGGCTACCATGACAACGTCAAGTGTCAGTTTTGCAAGCCAAACTCTGGTTTGACGCTACAAAATGTACGTAAAATACAGTATGTGCTTCATTACTCCAATAATAATCGTCTCAATGAACTCAAATTAGACTTTTGACATTTGGCACTCGAATGCAAAGCTATTCGGGTGCACGAATGGCACAGGGGTTAATTCTGCCATCTAGTGGAAGAGCATTTCTTTTTTTTTGTCAGCCTCTTTGGAGGCGATGCCTTGAGACGAAGTGACTCGACGTGCAAGTTCTTTGAAATGCTTCGATCGGCGAGCCAAAATTCACAACTTTTTTTTTTTCGCAGATATACAACACAAATAAAACTTGTATCTCGGGGCTCCCACTGTGTTAGTTTTAGACTTGCGCTCATTCATTCCCCGCAGCACCTCAAGGTCCTGACAGAGCGCAAGTAGCGCTGAGCCGATGGGCAAGCCAGATTGCAATTTCGCGGGACTTGATGAAACCCAGAAGGCGTTTTCGGACAACTTTTACAACGGCGTGGTATTTGCGCCCTTAGCCAAAGTCAAAAGTCAATTTCTACTTTCTGTTGTTTTGGTAGCGACTCCATCATCCCAGTTCCGAATAGAATCTCTGCATCGCCCGTGGAGCTTTTGCACTCTTTCTTTGGCCTTTTGGCCTCACACCACAGACACGATTCCAAGCTATCCTGCCACGGGTTGTGTAAGCTGCCAGCTGAATAGCAAAAAAATGGAGCAATGTAGGTGTTGGGAGAGTCACTTTTTGACATATAATCATCATGCATCCAGTTTTTTTGGGGGGCTTTTGTTTTCATTCACATCCGTCATCTTGATGCCCTCAGTATGTTCATATCCTTGACACCACATGCTACGACAACAAGCTCTGTTATGCTCTCAAGTGGCATAAAAGAAAAAAAAAACAACCCCAATGATGTCACAGCATAGCTGAAAGCGCCTCAAGTGTCTCGTGCAATGATAAAGAGATGATGTCTCGACTCAATGATAACATTTCATATGCAGTTTGTTGGGGAATTTTGGTGTTAGAAGAAGAAGCTCGGCACCGCCTCACTTGCCTACGCTGACCGGCAGAGCCACTCTTTCCTTATTTTTAACTGCCGCTTGAATAGAAAGGATAATATAGTGAAATAGATTGGCTATATATATATAGTCCAGTGGTTAGCACGTCGGCTTCACAGTGCAGAGGTACCGGGTTCGATTCCAGCTCCGGCCTCCCTGTGTGGAGTTTGCATGTTCTCCCCGGGCCTGCGTGGGTTTTCTCCGGGTGCTCCGGTTTCCTCCCACATTCCAAAAACATGCGTGGCAGGCTGATTGAACACTCTAAATTGTCCCTAGGTGCAAGTGTGAGTGCGAATGGTTGTTCGTCTCTGTGTGCCCTGCGATTGGCTGGCAACCGATTCAGGGTGCCCCCCGCCTACTGCCCGAAGACGGCCGGGATAGGCTCCAGCACCCCCCCGCGACCCTAGTGAGGATCAAGCGGCTCGGAAGATGAATGAATGAATGAAAGATTGGCTATATGAAAAAGTCATCAATATACCCCAAGCACCCCCCCCCCCCCACTTTTCTTTTTTTTCCGGATCAGTTTTGGTCAACGTCGTTCGTCACTTATTTTTTTTTTGTTTTCAGTGACAACATTCCGCACGTTCTGCCCGCTGTTGAATCGTACGGCGGGTTTGGTGTTGCTGATTAGAAAGCGGACGCCGCTCCGATTCATCACATCCCATTTGCCGCCTCCCATCCCGCCATCCCGTTGCCAAATGGACAGGCCCTGTCAGCGGGATTGAGGCCCGGGTGAATACGTGCGCGTCCGTGCCCGCCTTCGGTGCGGCCGTAATTACCTCTGTCTGAGGGTAACCAACAGTGGCGGATCTCATTATGCCATGATATGGGTCGCGTCTGCATAGACGGGCGGCAAATACACACGCTCATTTACATTTGAATGGGGAGTTTTTCCACGCGCGCGCCCCGTCTATCCGAGCCGCCCACGTGCGCACGCAAACACGGCATTTACATATAAAAGCGTTAATGTGCGACACGCAAGTTGACATCGCGCGCGCACACACCCGGCAGCCTATTTGTAGCGGCACATACGGGCTACTCATAAATTTAGACACTTCTGTCAGAAGGCCCTCGCCGGCAGACGGGGATGTGAGCCCAATATAGCAGATAGAGATAAGCCGCTGACTCTGGAAGCAGAACTAATATTATTTGCACGGTGTCGAACGTTTATCAGGCGCCGCCTGCAAAGTGATGGTTCGGTGTCACTTTTGTTTAATAATGATGTGCCAATAGTAATATGGCCGCCGGCTGGAAACCCATTACAGTTCCAAAGATTATCCAAATACAATCTAATTTGGAATATTGCATTCTGACAGCCTGTGACTAGAGGAGGTGGAATGGTTATGCCGTATTTTCTTTTCCTTTAAAAAAAAAAAAATCCAATTAACATTGATGCTCGACAAAGAGATGGCCGCCGCCGCAAACGTGTTGGACTGTTGTCAAAGCTCTTGTTGGTTTCAGACAAAGAGAGAAACTTTTTGCTTCGTGCCAACTTTGGATTTGGTAAGCGTCACGCTTGGTTTGACATCCGATTGGCAAAGAGAGATCATCCCCCCCCCCCCCCCAAAAAAAAGAAAAATGTTGAACCGCTTCCACACTCATCATTCTTATCGGGAACAACAAGTTGCCCCGTGGAGTCTCATCAGCCTCCTAGGGCATGATAATGAGCTAATATGCAAATGAGGCTCGGCTCACTCATATGCAACTTGAAAATGTAAATACTTAATGGTAATTACCTCATAGTTTCATGTCCTTGTCATGGCGAAATCAATTTAATGGATACTAATCGTGGTCTTAAAGGGGATGTGTATCTAATTAAAAAAAAAAAAAAACTTCATCTTTGGATTTGCTTTTATTTTATTTGCGTCCAGCATGACTTCACACACATTTAAGAGCGAATGTATCACTTTGACGCTACATACAAATATATCAGGGAGACCAACGGGCATCATGAAGTGCCATGAAGTCATCTAGCCCAAAAATCAGCTGGCGGGAGGCTGCCGGTCAACATTTCATTCGACGTGTTCAAGCGCAAAGTGAAAATGAAGCGTTCTAAGCTATTAATATCGGCAATGTCGCTTTCCTAATGGGGCTGATCAAACTGGGTGTGTTGTCAACCCGACTGCATCGCCATTCATCTTCACAGCTTCATCACACACGGACTCAATCAAAGGCGTATTGGTCATAGAACGAAGGAGTGATCAAGAAACGTCGTCATGCCACGCTGGCCGCACACACGGCGGGTGAGTTTACACCGCCAGCAGGTACTTAAAGGTTTATAAAACATCGCTGATTGTGCTACCCAAAGTCTCCTCCGAGCCGGACAGGCGTGCCAATCCACCAAGTAGCCAATCTCAGACTCCTCCTCCCACAACAGCGTGCGCCTCGCGGTGCTTTGCAAGTCGACGGAGCGTATCAGCCTCCATCCTCACAGGAAAGGCGTCCTCCCCCTTCCACGTTCCGAGCGCATTACGCACTTGCATACACTTGGTAATAAAGCCAGCCTGCTCAAATCAGGCATGAAAATATGCGCGGAGAGTGCAAAAAGGAGCATGCTGAGAAGCAAAAATTGCCTTGGCGATGGCATGTGGACGCAGGTAGCATGCGGATAGGGTCGTTTGCAGTGCACTATTGTGCTGCAATACACCAGAATATATATATATATTTTTAAGTTTTGTTTTTCTTTGTAGCTCTCTCGTCAAATCGGAGAAAGAGTGCCCAATATACTACACCTAGTTCATTCATGCAACAGCCAGACCAACTCCCATTTCCAAAATGGCCGCGCTCATAAAACGAAGCTCCGCCTCCCACCAAAAATCATGCCAAAAGCGAGCTCCTGCAATCACAGCAATTTTTCAAACCATTTGTCCTCGTTAGATGAGCAGTGGGGTACACCATGGCCTGAATGCGAGCCCACTGCAGATTCTACATGATGTCAGCCGAAATATTCGCCAGCTTGGCGACAAGACATTTGGTAAGTCGTAGTTATTCTTAAGGTCTTCTACGTCAGACTCGGAGGTGCCCGGATATGAGCGCCACCATACACCTCGTACTTGAAACACAAACTAAAAACACAAATACGCCGGTACAATATACATCGAAGCTCAAATTGATATGTGTGTGTGTGTGTGTGTCAGCAGATCTGCTGAACTCGCATTTGCCTCAATATTGACTCGAGTTTCGCATCATCGAAAAATAAAGGTGGCGAAAAGACGCTCACGCTCAGTTTAGAGTCGTTGTCGAACTGCACTGACGCGCACTGACGGCGTTTTCTGACAGCCCGATTGGCTCACGTAGCTCAGCACACGCTTCAGCGTCACATCGTGTCAACAGACGCTTTGTAAATATTTGAGCGCTTACCGAAAAAGGCATGAAATATGCAGACTGTCATCGACGCCAAATGAAAAGACAACACCAAGTGCAAATCGAAACACGGACGGGCAGAATTATAATATTCTAATTGCTGCGCATGTGATGTAGCTACTGCATATTTGTCAGTGGCACGCGACGTATTACTTGTAAGCCACAAAAGGCGGGAGGAGGCAGTTTCCAAGATGCCCCCGGTGAGAGGAGGGCAAAACAAAACCTCACACATCCACACGTCTTTGAATCACCAGCTGTGCTCTAATCGAATAAAATTGAAAAAAAAAAAGCATTTCCATGGTTACAAGTCCAGCAAGGTCAGATACAGGAACTTTGATTGGCTGTCAGATAATTGCACTTGCCTTTTAAGAGAACGTGCAAACAAGATCCCCCCCCCCCCCCCCCCCCATCTCCCCCCCATTGCGAAGCCCAATCATTTCAGCCGCCTATTACTTCCTTTATTCGGCAGCTCGGGAGACTTATTGCACGCGGTGATAAATTATGCATTGTGCTCATCTGGTATCTTCAAAAATAACCTGTGCATCAAGTCACAGCCGCCCATAAAGCCGCCGTCAATAACTTGCGAGCATCATTTTAATTAGCTGTGAAAAGCCTTTTATTTATTGGCTCGTCAAGCGTCCACCACGGCCACAATAGGTTTGATGACTGAGGAGACGAAATGTTTCTCTTCCCACATCCGCCCCCCCCCACCTCTCCCTTCCAGTCGAATCCTTTTCAGGACAGGAAGAAAGACTGGCGGCGATCCCAGCATGCACTTTTGACAAGCTGGCACTTGAATCGAGGTTGTTTATATTCAAAAGATGTTATTTTTTTTAAACGTGATTCAGGGCGGCCCGGTAGTCCAGTGGTTAGCATGTCGGCTTCACAGTGCAGAGGTACCGGGTTCGATTCCAGCTCCGGCCTCCCTGTGTGGAGTTTGCATGTTCTCCCCGGGCCCGCGTGGGTTTTCTCTGGGTGCTCTGGTTTCCTCCCACATTCCAAAAACATGCGTGGCAGGCTGATTGGACGCTCTAAATTGTCCCTAGGTGCGAGTGTGAGTGCGAATGGTTGTTCGTCTCTGTGTGCCCTGCGATTGGCTGGCAACCGATTCAGGGTGTCCCCTGCCTACTGCCCGAAGACAGCTGGGATGGGCTCCAGCACCCCCCGCGACCCTAGTGAGGATCAAGCGGCTCGGAAGATGAATGAATGAATAAACGTGATTCAGTTTTACACTCCAACATAAATTCCTTCTCCGCACAAATGCGGCTGCGCGAATATCAGCAAACAGCCCATCATGTTCCCAGTTTATCTTTAATGCTCTTAAAAGGCTCACAAACACTTTTTTTAACGGCCCAATTCAAAGCTGGCTTTGGTCATTTTTAAAGGCAGGCGCTGGCCCGCGCTCCGCCGTTGCATTTTAAACACTTAAAACGTCTGCTTTGAATGCGGCCGCCGCGGGCAACGCCAAAGGCGGCGTCTGGGGTTCACGGGGGTCGCCGGAGCCGTCGCCGGGTGCGCGGCGTCACGCCGAGCGTCAGATAATGGGGCGCTGGCGTGAATAATGCATGGCGTGTTGACAAACTCAGCGAAACGCACAGAGTCGAAATATTCTATAAGGAGAGGAATTCGCGGAATAAAATAGCACTTTGGGAACTAATGGGCCGTCGGGTGTCACATCTTATGATGAAGAGCGCGCATACGTTGAAACCGACTGATGTGCTGCGCGCTTCATTATTGCGCATGATGGGCTGGGAAGGCTTTTCTTAAAAAAATAAAATAAAAATTCAATTCAAGTAATGTCCATGTGCCTCTTTACCTGTCAGGAAGGTCTATTTTGGAGAACATTGTAATGGTCACTATAATTAGATTTCCAGATGGGTGTTTGTCTGCAGGGCTTTTATATTTATATATAAAAAAAGGAAGCTGTCATCAGACGACTTTTCAAGTTGTGGACGGTTAAAGTATTAATAGCAGTGAAAAGTGTTTCACTGTCACTCCTATTGATCATTACCATAGAGAAGTACCCTGCAAGGCATTGCATTGAAAAAGTCCCCAAAGTAAAGCCGACATGAAGTTTCACTGAAAGGCCTCGTGCGACAATCTCATCAATACATTTGAGTGAAACTCCAACAGCAAAAAAAAAAAAAATATTTTGTGGTTTTGATCAATATTACTGTGCCGTCTTCAAATTGGTACAGTTGTGACCTGTCATTTTGGGCTATTAAAATTGGTCCAAGAGACTTCCCACTTTTCGGGAACAATAATAATATTCACTATTAAAAAAAAAACAAAAAACATTTGAACACAAATCTGATTCCCATCTGTGCATGTCACTCTGCCATCACATTAAGATCATATCCTCATGATATTCTGTTTAAACGGAGTTTCTGCCGCAGGGAAGCACATCCCGTTCCACGTGTTAGATACTCAAACACGCTCGCTAAAACCTGCTTTCATGAAGACCCCCCCAGGCATGACTCCATTCCACCCCCCCCAGCCCGCAAGAGGACCCATTTCATCATCCACCTGCTGATTAGCATTTCAACTTCCTGAATTTGCTATTCAGATGTACTGTATCTGCCTATCCTGGGAACGGCATACTGTACACATGCCTGACGTAATCCTGCTAAGCACGAGGCTCCATTTTTCTGGATGGATACTTCCATTTTCCAGCATGGCTGCCGCACACGACTCGTCGCTCGCATCTCAGACAGGCTGACACAGTTCTGTTCCTTTACCGGCAACAGACTGTTGCCTAGAGGGGAGGCGGGCCGCAGCATAAGGCTGCTGCAGAGCCCACTGGTTCAGAGGTCCTTCTCAGCGGGCTCTTTTTCCCCCACCGTCTCCGCCCTCGAGTCATTACGGAGGCTACGAGTAGTTGGGGGGGGGGCGATGGGTGGCTACAGGGCCGACGAGGCGCTTCCACTTGTCTGATCGTTCAAGGTCGTAGTGAGCGGATCGATACACTGATGTATTGGCAAGTGGGGAGCTTTTGTGTGTGTGTGTGTGTGTGTGTGTGTGTGTGTGTGTGTGTGTGTGTGCGCGCACGCGCTGACCTGCCCAGGGTCACACACGCACGCACGCACGCACGCGCACACACACGCACACACACTCACACACGCATGCTTACTGTAAGTGCACTTCTTTTTTCTGACGCTAGATGTCAGTAAAATGCAGCGAGGGGTGAGCGAGTGCGTCATCAGTCCGAGCGCCTTTGTTTGCGGCAAAGCCGGTCCTCACAGTGGGAAAGCAACGTTTGCGGTGCTTTTTCTGATGTGAAAACGTCAGAAATGTTGATGATTCTCCTCGAAGCGAATGCAACACGGGGGAATCGAAACTATAAATAAGCAAGTAACACCACATGCAGCAGTGGCGGGACGTAAAGTACAAATATAGCACTTTGTTACGGCACCTAATTTTTCAGGCGCTTGTGTCTCTATTTTCCTGACAATGGACATCTGTACATTCTACACTTTCATTTAAACATTCGTCAGTTCATTTGAAATGCACTCTTCTTATGGATACTACTACATCTTAACGTTCCGTTGTCATATTTATCGTTCCAGGCGTCTTAGCTTTGAAGCAACAACCGCATCCATACTTCAAAACAATATCATAGAGCGTGTTTATGCATTAGCCGTCCCCCATAAAGCGCTATCAAAGACTGCATGCGGCCAAGTGTCCCGTCGATATGAAACTTTCATTGAAAGGCGCCACATTCTGTCACATTGCCTAATGTCAGATTCTCACACGCTGCGCTTGTAACAGTCTTTCCATGTCATCAAATTACCGCAATGTAGAGAATGGCCTTGTTGAGGTACAGACGCATTATCATATGAGAAACGGCATTCATCATGGCTGTAATTAGATAGCTGACTGTGTCTCATCCCAAAATACATTAACGTATCCCGGTGTAATATTATCACGTGGATATATTCTTTCGCTCCACCTAATCTAATTCGCCCGCCCAAATAGGTCATAATTAATTGTTCTCCTATTAATCGAGTGATGTCAGAGCGAAGTGCCTCCGGGGAAATGAATGATGTCGGTTTCCAGGAATGTTGGCTTCCCGTGTCACGGTACCTTCCGGATGAACGGAAACAACCTCGGGTTTGTGTTTTTGTCTGAGGCGCGCGCGGCCCGCTCGTCAAAATCTCATCAAGCTCTTCGGCCCAGCGACGCCTCGGCTTGATCACTTGAAAGTGTGACCGCGCGATTAGCGCCGATTAGCTCGGGTCAAAAGGTTCAAACATTATCGAGGAGGATATTACGCTGCGGTGAGACATGAATATTTTCACCGTCTCATTCTCGCTCTTTGGCTAGCAGATGATGATGAGCCTGGCGGAAGAGGCTAACGACTCGAGATCGATTGGAGTGGATGGCTCCATGACATGGATGGGCAAGTTCTCGTTCATGTAACGTGCGGCGGATGGAGGGCAGGGGTGAGCCGGCCAATCAAATTCGAGGGGGGCACTCGAGACATGTGACTCTTAAGACGCTTTAGTTTCCAGATGAGAACAGACCGAGAATCAACATGACGGTCAAATGATCACCTATTACTCCTTTAATCGTGTGTGTGTGTGTGTGTATGGGGGGGGGGGGGGGTAGAAGGACGGACTGTACTTTTAACTTGCATTTTTTGCCACTTGTGAAAACCATCAGCAGACACGACACTGGCATACCATTCGCAACCCTTTACCGCAGCGCCATATCAACACCCTCCAGATTTATGAGGTAAAGCGTTTTGACTCCACGTTTGGTGGAGGCGCCAAAAACGTAGGAGACGTTGCGAGTCAAATTGTTTTACTTCATGCGTGCAAGCTTGGATCGAAGACCAGCGCGCCTGTTCTCTCCAGAAGTTTCCGAATGACTTGCGTGACGACAGTTATTGGCTTAACGCCGCCTCATTGAGCTATTCATCACATGTGAACACAATAGCCCCCCCAACCCCCCCCCCCCCCCCCCCGATTCCACGACCTCCATCGACTTAACAGATTCACGGGAACAAACAAAGCAAATATGTTGCCATCTGGCTGGAGAATTTTCATTACAGATAGTTTTGATTTCTTTTGTATTTTTGTCGATCTACGTCCCAACCCTCAACTATGGTCACGAGCTGCGGCTCGTGAACGAGAAGCGGCCGAAATGAGTTTTCTCCGCAGGGTGTCCGGGCTCTCCCTTAGAGATAAGGCGAGAAGCTCAGTCATCCGGGAGGGGCTCGGAGTAGAGCCGCTTCTCCTCCGCATCGAGAGGAGCCAGATGAGGTGGATAAAAAAAAAAAAAATCAACCTGTATTAGGGCGGCCCGGTAGCCCAGTGGTTAGCACGTGGGCTTCACAGTGCAGAGGTACCGGGTTCGATTCCAGCTCCGGCCTCCCTGTGTGGAGTTTGCATGTTCTCCCCGGGCCTGCGTGGGTTTTCTCCGGGTGCTCCGGTTTCCTCCCACATTCCAAAAACATGCGTGGCAGGCTGATTGAACACTCTAAATTGTCCCTAGGTGCGAGTGTGAGTGCGAATGGTTGTTCGTCTCTGTGTGCCCTGCGATTGGCTGGCGACCGATTCAGGGTGTCCCCCGCCTACTGCCCGGAGACAGCTGGGATAGGCTCCAGCACCCCCCGCGACCCTAGTGAGGATCAAGCGGTTGGGAAGATGAATGAATGAATGAACCTGTATTAGCATTCTAATAGCAGCGTGTTAGCTCGAGCCCTCCTATTGGATCTCATTAGAATGTGCAGTTGTACCTAATAAAGCGTCCAGGAAGTGTACCGAGAGCTCTGTTCAAGACGGGTTCGGTTTCTTATCCTCACTTGTGGCAAAGCGCCGCAAGTCGGCCAAAACAAATACTGATGCGGCGTGGGAGAGTCCACGCTTGCTGCTTGTGCGTGTGCATTAACCTGGTTAAAACCACCTCAGAGACATCCACCAGGACCTACAGTATTGGCTCGTTTATGTTTCATGTCAAGTACTTTCAATCACCTTGTTTTCCAAATGTGCTACACAAATACGTTTGCCTCGCTTACACGCAAACACCGATGCATATTTTAACCACCTTGCAAGCGTTGGCTCGCTCGCTTGACAACCATCTGCCCCTTTGTTTCACACGGCAATGCAACCGCTGCCAGAGACTGCGTGCATCTGTGTGTGTGTGTGTGTGTGTGTGTGTGTGTGTGTGTGTGTGCATCTGCAAGTCCGTGAGTGTGTTATCACTGGCACACACGCTTCTATATCCAGAGTGTGTGCTGGCTGCCAAGTGTCCATTTGGTTGGGGAGTTTTTGCCAAGGTGAGGTGGAGGTCAATGTTGCACAGCTGAATCATTGAGCAGCACTGAGATGAGATGCTGCCAAGCCTGGCAAGCGACGACACGGCACCGTGTCATCATGTGCGCATGAGATAGACCAATTCTCAAAACAGGATTGACGGGGGACTGTGTGATATCATGACACTATAGTAAATCATAGGCTCGTGTTCTTCCAGTTAGTATACAGGTGGACCTAATGAAGTGTCAAAGGATTGCAAAAGGTCTTTTTTCACATCCAGTTGGCGTTTTTTGTGTTTTTTTCCCCTGCACGGGGCAAAAAAATGCTCAGTCCCCACTGAGCGTTTCTGCTTTCATTTTTGGATCCAATCAATAATGGATGGAACTCCCACCGCTTTGCGCCCGGGGATGGCTTGGAGCAGGGGGGGGGGGGGGAATTTTTGGTAAAGAGGCTGAAATTCTGCCGCTGTCGCGTTTGACCGCCAATTAGCGGCGATGTTTGACAGTCGCGCGCTGCTCGGGACTGTTTGGAGGCCGCAGAGAAAGACGAGAAAGACGCACACATGGAGCATGGTGACGGGCAACCACCGGGGGACCCTCTGACCTACTCTCCGAAACCACTTTATTGATCTGCGGGCCAAAGATGTGAGCCCCTATTGAGGTCATCATTAATGATTTATCCCATCTAGAAAATGTCAAATGTGGCTCGGGGAGCATCAACACGAACACGTCAGATGTTATGGACTCATAAACACATGCGAGAGCTTTGAAGGAATTCTCCGCGCATCTCATGTATGAATCATACATGTGCGTGGAGAAGAAGGCCGAGTACGGAGGAGCCTTCGCCATCGAGTCAAGCAATCATTTCATCACAATTTAGCTCAGATGCCGTCACTCACTTTGCGCGGGACTCCCACCGAGACATATACGTTATATTCGGAATAATCTTCCACTTGAAGTCGAGTGGAAGGACTCCCGGCGGCGTGCCAGCTGTACAGTGGGGCGTGTCCCTGCCGTGCGCGAGCCCGTGTGTGCGAGCACTATAGCGTAACCGCCGCGCTCCACGTTGACGGCGGCATAGCGACGGCGCGCTGCCTGCGGGGTGTCGTTAGCATTTAGCAACCAGCCCAGCATCAGCATCAGCCATACCAGCTGACTGGGCCCGGTTTCGGTGTCTTTAATTAACCTTTAACACTTTACGCAGCGAGTCGGTGGAGAAACGAGCTCCTCACGCCGTCTACATATAGTGGAATGTCGCTTTTCGGATGTTTTGGCTGGATTTTCGCTCGTTTTGTGCCGCTTGCGCTTTGTTTCCGTTTCACGCTCGGGCAGGCAGTCCTGTTTGCATAATTAGCCTCCATAACACGTTTTACCAACATGGTGACTTTTTTTTTTTTTTTTTTTAAATCTACAGATCCGGTGAGACTTTGCAAATGTGAAGAGGAAATCAAACATCCTCACTTGTTCTCATTATCGCCGAATAACCAACTTTGCCCTGCTGAGCGGCTGTCAAAGGTGTCAGGATGCAAACATGTAGCAAAACGACGGATTTCTTTTTTTTTTTTTTCTACATTTTAAAGCCAACATCTTCCAGCTGTAGCACGGAGCTTCCCCGCTAACAGCAATTAATTGGATCTCTAATATCACACGTCGCGTCTCCCTCCTGCATTAATGACCTCTCCCGGACTTTGAATGTTCATATCAAGTCAAACTTTGCATCCGTCCGAAATGATACATCAAAACAAAAACCATGTCAAGAAATGAAACCGTTTTGGCGACTTGAGGGGCGGTGTTTGTTTTTTTTTTCTGTGGGTTCAGCTGCGGTTCAAATGAACGTTTTGTTTTCTTTCTTTTGGATCTGAAGTTTCAGCAGCGCATCAGCTCTGAGGAGGAAGTTTCTCTTCCTGATACCCCCCCCCCAAAAAAATGTCCATTTATCAACACATGAAACAGATGATGCGCTCGAGTCGAAAATTTCTTCACGAAGCGGCGCGGCATAAAGAACCAGATGCACGAGAGGCAGTTTGAAGAGCCAGACCAAGACGGACGCTCCCCCAGAGATTTGATTATTCATACGGTGAGATTTTGATTTTTTTTTTTTTTTTTTTGTCCGCCGCCAGCACATTCAAAACTCTAATTCAAAGTAACAACACACAAACTTTCATCTTTGTTCGCGCTCATTGATGTCTGAGAGAGGCAGGGGGTGGGGAAGCGGGGGGTGGGGGGGACGACGACACCTGCTTTGGTAGTGAGAGCGTCGAAATGTCACGTGGCGAAATCACTTTTGCGGCAAAGAAATTGGTCAAACAGAAAAGTGCGGGCAGGAAATTGCTGTTTGTTCAACGGCGGCGTGACAGCTCCAATCGGCGTTTTGTCATCTTTGCCAAATTAAAAAACGGGATGCGAATGCAAAAAAGGAAGACGCGTTTCAATCCACGGGACAATTAATATGCAATCAGGTGCGCCGAATACTCGATTCCCATGCAATGTGAGAGAACCGGCGGGGGGCTCGATGTGAGATCGCACCCAAAGTGTGAGAGAGAAACAGCTTTCAAGCGGGTAAACTGCTTTTTATTTCTTTTTTTTTTCCCTTCCCAATTCTCACTTGACTGATGGAACACTTCAACCTTTTAGAGCCACGGCCTCTTTTTTTTTTTTTTTTCCCAAATGGACCATTAATCCTCGAGTCGACAATGCAATAAAATATAAGAAATATATACAGAGTGAGACGATAACATCCATCATTTCCATACAAATGTAAAGAAGGCCAGCGCCGCCTATTAAGACTAAAATAAATGAAAACCACTGCAGACTCTACCACCAAGGTCTTTTCAGCTCGGCAGATTTTGACACCCCCTTCCCTATGCAATATTGCGAAAAAAAAAGCGCCTTTACCGAAACATTGACCGGAGTGGCTGTCGATCAATCACGGAAGACGGAATTTCCCTTCAACTTGTGAATGTGAGTGCAAACTTGCGAAAAAGATCAATCCCACCGACAACTTAAAATGGCCTCCACGTTCAGCGAGAGCAATTTAAATTTTATTCTGGACCGAATCATTTTAAAAAATCATTTTAATCGGCACGCCGTGCGTTTGACCGTCGCTTAACTGCTCTGGCGCACACACACACACACACGCAAGCGCGCAGTGTTGAGGTTAAATGAGCATTTTCAGAGCCACTGGGGTCTCAAGCCCGTTCATATTTGATCCACCTTTCTGCGCCTCACCGGTTGAAATGACTCTTATGGAAATTTTGGAGAAACTATACATTTAAAAGAGCCCATTTTCCGAGGCTTCAGAAGTGATATAGGGAGTTTGGGTCGGAATAACTCACGCGGCCATTTTGCGCCACCATCACACACACACACACACCTGCTGAGCGGACCTATTGACAGTCGGCCAGTCGGCCGGGGCCCGCTTCGATATTCACCGCTCGTTTCAGTGATAAAATGGGAGGCAAAAGTGAGCCGTCAGACCGGGGAACGCTGCGGCTCATCAAAATAAGAAGACTATTCTATTCTATCCCCCCCCCCCCCCTCCCCGGGCCCCAACCCCACGTCTCCAAAAGAGAACAGACTTTCATATAGATTGACTCCTAATCGCATTTTTCCTAGCAACACATTTTTCTCTCTCCTTTCCAATCTCACTCCGTCTTCCCACCTCATTTTCTAATCCAGCCCGAGGGCAGAGGCGTGTGTGTGCGCAAGCGAGTGAGGAAGGATGAGCCGGTGTTAGCCTCGCTCTAACCCCTGGCTGCACACACACACACACACACACACACACACACACACACACACACACACACACACACACACGTAAAACACAGGTCGATCAACATATACTCACATGGCTGGCATCCACCTACGCGGAGAGATGCGCACACACACACGCACACACACACGCTAGCATAGGTGAAGGCCCGCTCTGCCCGCGATTAGGGGGCGCAAGGGCCGCGACCCCCGGCGCAGGGGTGCCACGCTGCATGTATTATACATAAAAACAATGAATCTGGGGAGAAAACGCTCATGCAAACACGGATGAAATATTCATGCCACACGGATGCGTGGTTCACTTCTCTTTTTTTTTGGGGGTGGGGGGGCGGTTTAATCAGATAAGATCCACGTTGGGTTAAAAGCGGAGGTAAATGAGACAGAGAAGGAGCGGAGCAGGGCAGAAATGGGAGAAGTTAAGAAGTCAAGCATGAAATCACCACTGGCTTGTGTAATTTATTATCGATAAGTCATTTCAACACGTTTTTTTTAAAGTGTCTGGGTCAAAATGACCCCAACATCATATTTGTATGCAAACTGTGCACAGACATCCCACTACACATCAGAGTGTGCAGATTTTTACACACCAGTTCATGACCCTAGATGAGGAAAAGTCACTAAATTTCATGAAGTAAAAGAAAGGATATCCACTGCTTTGGTCACCACAAAAACGGAAACGGGTCAAATTGACCCTTAACATAATATAAGGGGGGCGGCCCGGTAGACCAGTGGTTGGCACGTCGGCTTCACAGTGCAGAGGCACCGGGTTCGATTCCAGCTCCGGCCTCCCTGTGTGGAGTTTGCATGTTCTCCCCGGGCCTGCGTGGGTTTTCTCCGGGTGCTCCGGTTTCCTCCCACATTCCAAAAACATGCGTGGCAGGCTGATTGAACACTCTAAAAATTGTCCCTCGGTGTGAGTGTGAGCGTGGATGGTTGTTCGTCTCTGTGTGCCCTGTGATTGGCTGGCAACCGATTCAGGGTGTCCCCCGCCTACTGCCCGGAGACAGCTGGGATAGGCTCCAGCACCCCCCCGCGACCCTAGTGAGGATCAAGCGGTTCGGAAGATGAATGACTGAATGAATAATATAAGGGTTAAGCACCTATGTTACCTTCTAAGTTGTTGGCAGATCCACCATTTTTCCTCATTTAAAAAAAAAAAAGCCATGTGGACTCTTGTGATCTGTTGCAGGAACGTCGGCTTTCCCTCCTCCGCACCCCCCCATCGTGTCTCCCTCCTTTCACACATGCATGCGCGTGGCCACAGTGTTTCCCAGATGCACGGTTTTGGACTGCGCGCATTACTGGGGATAATTGCCTATGCATATTTCCCCGATGTGCGCTCCCTCACCGGGGGTGTATTGGATTTGAGCGCCACTCGCAGAACCATTAATAGAAATTAAGTGCCAGGGAGAATTACTGGAGAGAGACCGGTGGCGCCGGGATGCAGTTTATGTGAAAGATAAATACATTTCTCCAGCAGAGCGCCTCCGCTTATTGGTCGGGGAACGCCGTGTGATATGATGGAGAGGGCCGACAAACGAGCACGGAATGGGGAAGATGTGGATGAGGGGGAATGTTGTCAAATTAAAAGCCTGACTCGAAATAAAATGATCAAAGTTGTGATGTGGAACTTGGGGAGAGTCTCGGAGATAAAATTGACAGTTGATGGTTGTGACATCCCGACATCAACCAGATGTGGCAAAAATGCGCACGCTGTGTACTGAAGCAGAAGTTGATGTGGGGTGGGGGGGGCAGCTATGGTAATAGTCGAGATACCGATTCATTGGATTTACGTCAATAATACATAAGCCTTGTAAATTTGACACACCACGGATAAGAAAGTTGAACAATGACCCAAAAATGGCCAAGGAGATCAAATGAGGCTTCAAAATGGCTTTGGGACAAAAATCAATCAATCAATCAAGCACTTCTCTTCACACTCAATCACCGAGGGCGTGTCTGCAGAACGTGCTGAAACGACATCTCGCTCAGCTGTCAAATATCACCACGATGGCGTGAGATTTGATCAAAAACTCACTCATCACAGGCCGCCTAATAAGGACGTTACAGTTCGGCAGTCGGTGGGGTGTGATGGGCGGGGGTGCGGGGAGAGGGGGTGGGGGGTGAGGTCTTGGATATGTCAGACAGGTCTGTGGCAGCGTCACACCCACGTTGACCCACACAGATGCGCTTTATAGCAGTGCAACTAAGCTCGTGTCCACTAGGGGGCAAGGGCGAGCCACATGAAAGATGTCCCTGAAAAACATCAAGCTGTGCAATTCCACACATGGCTTCAGCTCTGATGCTTATGTTGTTGCAACTAATCAGATTGTGCACATTTTGTGGTAGTTTTAAGCCCTGATCGGATCATAATACGGTACGGCGGTGGGACTAGCTGCTTTTAACCGCATATCACGACGCGGTTAATGTGGCCTGCATCAAACGCTTCATCTTTAACAAACCTTATTGTGGGTTGTTCAAAAGTTAGTGTTGTAAAGATAGAATTCCAGAAGCAACGTTCAATTTAAAGTGTGAAGAGACGTCAAATGAGGACAAAGGCAAGAAGGAAAGCTCCGAGACATCTGTCTTCATGTTATTAAACGCGCAAGCAAAAAGCGGACGCTGAGCCAACTTCATGTAGAACGGATTCATTCGCCACCCCCCCCCCCCCCCCCCGTGAAAGTGGAACAATAAAACAAGCTTCATTTGTTCCATTTCATGGATTCATGGTCGTTCATACCTGAGACACTGACAATTTGACTAGTTAGCGTGCCGCGCTAACTCCACAGCTAACGCGGCCCTCTGAGGAACGAGATGAAGCCGATTAACTGATTGAATAAATAAATGCAAATTGGCTTCTGCTCATTTCTGCAAGCTAATAAACGGAGTGTACGAGTTTCCGCGGGGACTGAACGGCGATTGCCATTTATTGGGGGTTGGGGGGGGGGGCGGCTGGTGATCTCATGTCAAGAGGAACCCGAGGGAGCTTTTCACGTGTCGGTTTACGGAGAGGCGGACTGAGAAGAAGGGGCGAGCAGGTCTGCGTCTGAACTCCACCTGAACTCCGCATAACTTTCTCCGTCGTCATTTCAAGTCATTGAAGGATTGGGGGAGATGGGGAGGGGGGTGTACGTCATTCCAGAAAGGATGGATGAATAGAGAGATGGAGAATAGAGAGAGAGAGAGAGAGAAAAGCCTTTCATTAAATATTCTAAACCCTCATGGCCCTCTTGGGGGGGGGGTAAAATTCAGACCAGCAAAGTATGAAATTCAGCATCTATCATCACAAAAGAGATAAAACCAGCAAATGTGTAACTTTTTCTGAAATTCGACATGAACCTCTCCACGGCACCTCAACAATTCCTCCTCTAAACTGGAGCCTCTCAAGCCACCTCCCTCACTCCCCCGTCTCACCCCCCCCCCCCGCACCCCCCACCCCCTCCAATCCTGTTAGTAAGCTTGGCTATGCTTCCCAGTCCGCTGCCCACACATTTCTCAGTGCCTCTGCAGTTTGGACATTCATACATTTATGGAGTGATGCGCTGCACTTCTCCCTCTTAGGCATTCCAGATTACAGGGGGAGGGGGGCGGGCAGGGGTGGAAGGTGTGGGGGGGGGGGGGGGGGGGGGGGCGGGGGGTGGAAGATGTAGGAAATCGGTCAGTCAAATAGAAAGAGTTGGATGGTTGAGAGGTTGAAGAGGGGGAAAAAAAGCAGTCATTTCCTCCATTATTGTTTTGACATGACAGAAATGATGCGGGACACCAACCGCTTCTTAACATTTTTGGAAAAATCAAACGTCTCTGCATGCCAATGCATTCTAATATTTTGACAGGGAAGCGTACACACAGTATGCATGGATGTGTGTTTAGTTATGTGTGTGAGGTTTGAGGTGCCGCGAGTAATTTAATGCAGTCTTTTGGCGCAGCGCCCACTTTTCTCTTGTGATAAACCACACCCCGCCCCCACCCCTATCACCTGTGAGCCCGTGGTCACACCGCATGTGCGTGCGTTTATGCGCGTTTGTGTGTTGTTCTCTAATTAGCACCTAAACACACGGGGGAGAGTGCTGCGGCCAGACAGCCGATAAATCAGGGTCGGGCTATAAGGATGGTAACACGCTAACAGAAGGAATCGGCTTCACTGTAGCTTGATAAATTGACAGTGCACCAGGAGGAGGTCAACAAAGCGGCGCCCTTTTAGGCTAAACCCGACGCATCAGAAATTCGAGGGGGTTTGCATGACGACACTGGAAGTAATGCACCGACGAGCATGTATGTGTGTGTGTTTGTGTTTTCACCGCACTGCATTCCAATCGCTTTTCCCTCCAATTACTCGCATTACTCAAAGTCGGAGCCTGTGCCGGTCCATTTTTTTTTTTCATCGCTCCATCTGATTCATTCCTTTCAATCGCCCAACCCGCATCAGCAGAGGCGGAAGCGAGTCAGGCCTCTTGAAGCGTGTGTTGCGTCTCGTCCCTCATCTCTAAGCTCAAAGAATTGAGTCCCGGCAGTGCAGTATATGGACCAGCAAGCGGTGTGTGTTCCCACCCCGGGGGAGTCTGGGAGAACGAGTCCCCGGTGGTTGTTTGTTTCAATGCGAGGGGGCGTGTTTAATCTTTCACACACATGGATACTGTATGTGTGTGTTATCGATCGCAGCACTGCAGGAGAAAATGGGGATCAGCTTTCTTATTTTATTTTTTTATAATTTATGCATTCATTCTATTGAGGCCCATCCGAAGTGATGCCCTTGTCTCACGCAGTCTAGCACAAAAGAGCGGGTCTTGACCGCTTGATTTATTTATTTAATTTTGTGTTAAACGGCCATGAAGTATGACCGGCGATTGACTTTCTCTTGCCTTTGTCCTCGTTAAGGTCACAGGTGAGCCAGAGTCGATTTCAGCTGACGTGGAGCTAGAGTTGCCACAGCCAGTTTAAGGGACGCGTCCAGACGACAAACAAGCCGTCCTACTCACATAAACGAGTCTTCAATAAGTCTAGCGTTACATTTTTGATGGAAAATGGGGAGGTGGGGGCGGGGGAGAGCTGGAGTACCTGGTGAAAACCCCACACGGGAAGAAACTCCGATGGTTCCAACAGGCGGCCCCCACCAAAAACACAAATGATTGACAGCTATCCCCGCGTCATTTTTATGAGTTTGAATTTCCAGTTGTAAAAAGTACACGCCTGCGAGTATTGTCGTATTCTCTGTTGCGTACGTGTTGCTGCTGCTGCGGTGCGCGCGCGTTCGAACGGCAGTCGAGTTCAAAATGGCAGAATGATTCACCGCCGCCGGTATTTAAAGGGGAGTCTTTCTCCGCGTTTATGATTATTCGATGATTGCGGAACTCTGCTTTTCGGGCGACCGCCTCAAATGTGATGCATTGCGTTCCAATTGCCGAAGCGTCTTCGCAGAGAGCGTTGCACGAAAAGACAACAAAGGCACAGGAGAGGAAGAGAACTTCTTGTCAGTGCCAACTTATAACAAACAACACCGCCTACTGGCAGGAGAATTGATGTAGTGAGGGAAAAAAAAAGCAGTTGCAGCCGTACTTTTCGTTTTTTTTCCCCCCCTCCGCCTAACACCAAGTGGAGAAGAAGCTTTCAGGTGTATATGGAGCCTTTTGTGACAATATACAGCACATATTCGCCGGGAAGTCCTCGGTGGCAGCTCCCGATTGCCGCCGGCAAGGTTAGCCGTGTTTGTGAAAGCACCAATTACACATATTTAATTTAGTAAGAAGAAGATAAGCCACCGCGCTGACTGAATCCAGACCGAGTGTCCCCCTGAGCACTGGGATAAATAGAGCAAGAGAAGGAGGAGAAGACAGACAGATTTCATTAATTCTATCGTCCATCTAATTGGAGTCCTGTCGGAGCCTACAGCTAAAATGAAGTCCGAAACAACTTCTGAAAGTAAAAAAAAAAAAGGCTTCAGGGAGAAAAGAAGTTACTTATCTCCTCCAAAATCAAGTACACACGTGCAGCGTGGACCCGCGGGAGAGCCGCAACCTCTTCAGTCGGATGAAAATTGGCCAGTGGAAATAATGAGATTGCAAGTCAAACTTTCTGATTGGGAAAAGCGTTGGACCGAAGCTGTCCATGAAAATGCATTAGAACGTCGTCGTGTCTTTCGCATACTCAAACAACACGCAAAACCACTCCGGGGTGCGCATCTCTCCAATAAAAGACGATTCGACGCACATCACCAATACGGTGGCCAGGCTAGATTCAAAAATGTCCTTTTTAAAGTGGGACGATTCCATTCAGTTTGATTGCGATGAGTTTCTTGCCGTCTCAAGATATTTGAAAGTCCGACAAACTTTATTGGGTTTATCTGTTGAATCCAAAGTTCGCTCCTGGTGCGGCAATCGTGGTGAAAATGATTAGCGTAATCTAATTCATGGCCACCCAGTGTCACCTCATCTCCATTTCCAGCGCGGCTCACAAAAGACGCGATGACCTGCGCTGTACATCTCCGTCCCAGGAAGACGCAAAGTGTTCACTGGCATTCCTTCGGCAATCCAATTAGGTTTGATTTCAATTCAATTACTGCACTGTTAGTGGAGCGCAGTGGAGATCACTTGAATGAACTTGACTCTGGAATTCCATTAGGCCCGCTCCCATATTCTGGATGGGAATATGGGAGCAGAAAGAGCGGGGACCATATGAAATATAGATATAGTTTTTTCGCCGGGAATGAAGTGGGGAAGTGTAACAGTCTGCTGGCCGCTGCTGAGGCGCTTGTAGTCAAACTGGGAAATCAACAGCAAAGTGCAGAGGCTCGCACGGGAAGATATGCGCGGCGTAGCAGGCCGCAAACAGCAAACTGCGAAGCAATATCTTTACCCCCGTCGCCTACCGCAGCTCGCAGCCTCATAAAATTGCCACCTCCATCCTGCAGATAAGCATGTGCACTTTATCGCCTGAAATCCACTGGAAAAAAATCGATGTATTTTTAAACTGTGTCTAAGATGAATATTTCCAAAATGTGACACGTCCAAAAGTTTGGAATGATTTTGCAGTTCTCCACAATCAAAGTTGGAGCAACTGGGAGCCTTTGCTGTCATGCATAAAACACAACACGGCAAAAAGACGGTCAAATCGTCACAATAACTCGTTTTGGGGCCTTACTGGATAGTGTGTGACTAGCAAGCTTATATTGTGTACACTAATTGAAATGAAGAAAACGCTGATTGCTGACAAACAGGAAGTAACTAGTCACAAAAAAGTAACTCATTAAAAAAAAAAGACCAATCAAATGTAGTATGCGTATATATAAACGTAAATGACATCATTCTGATATACTCTACATCATGACAGCTTAAAGAGAAGAAAAGAAAAACTGGATATCCGCCGATCGGAATCTGATGCGTATCCGCCAATGAGACTACAGCATCATTGCAGAGATCGGATAGACGCCAACGCAAGGTCGACATGATCGAAGTATACCGACTGGTGACGAATACACAACCGCCTATGCCCATATAAATACATGGACATGCAAACAGTTACAAAAAACAACCCCCCCCCCCCCCCCCCGCAAAAAAGCCCCAAATCTGATTTTGGCATTAAATTGCACTTGGGCATTCCCAACCAGTATCTCGGTGCAAAAAGGAAGTCTGTGTTCACAAAAACAATAAAGTTGATGTATCGGCACATCAGCAATCTTGCAACAATGACTTTTCTATATGCCCGCCCCCCCGCCAATATCACGCTTTTGAGAAAGCGGTCACACTTGAAGCAAAACCCGGCGTCTGCCCCAGTTCCTTTGAATGTCCTCGGTTATCCTTTCTGTGTCTGGCACAAACAAGGAGAGGCGCCCCCGTCGCATATGACATTCTATCCATTATCCATGAGGCGTCCATCAGCAGCAGTCACTCGCACCGAAACGGCCACACACTCGAATGCCCAAATTTCACACAAGCTTCTGTCAGTGAAAAGACAATCAGTGGTGTTTTTTTCCCCCCTCACTGGTGTGTGTGTGTGTATGTGTGTGTGTGTGTGAAGCGCTGACACCTCTATGGCTACTCTATTGATTTTGTTGTCTTTTCCTAATGAGCCTTGCGTCATCCATCACCGCTCTCGTGGCAGTGCACTCAGCCGGGCGGACTGAATTAAGAAGGCACAAGGACTCACACCTTGCCACTGGCCGTATACATCACGGAAAGGTTCCTGAACACCACATTCAAAAAGGTATCAAGCGCAACAATAAACACATCAATCAATAAATAAATATAGGAGATGTACGCACATCTGTTTGGAACGGGGAGTATAAGTGCATCCTGACATGATTTCAGGTCCCTTAGAGGCTGAACTTTGACCTCCCAGGCTTCTCTGCCTTTAGCGCTGGCCGGCCTGGTCATGAAAATGTTATTACCTTGCTACCGCGAGCTAGTGGGGTGGGCGGCGGGGGGTTGCCAAGTGTCGTGATGATGGAAACGTTTGAAGGCGGATAGCACCCATTACCGACTTGCACCTTTTGGAGACTGACGATGAAACACTTGCGCACCCCCTTCTCGCCGCCCTCAACTCCTCCCTCCTCCTCGCCAGCGCCGCAAATGACGTTTTGATGTTCCGCCCCGAGCCCGAAAGTGCGTTGTCACTCACCAAAATGTGTCTGGATTTATTTGGTAGTTAACAGTGCGACGATGTGCTTTCACAGTCTCCCATGACCTAGATGCTCATTTCTTCCCTCAGTACTTCACAGCGCAGCATCAATTGTCACTTTCTGTAACGTGGAATCCATCGGAGCCTCTTTAATGCCCTTTCATCCAATTGACTTTTTATAGAAGCGCATCCTAAATGTTATGTCCCGCCTTGTATGCATCTATCACTCAGGAGGCCATGCGGATGCTGAAAGGTTATTATGAGGCCCTCCAGAGTCTTCACGGTGGGCGGCACCTTGCATATCTGTTGTGCGTCAACTCCTACTTGCCACCAACGCGATCTAATGAGATCAAATACAGATGTTGAAACTAAACACGTGAACCAAAAACAAGGACGGGCAAAATCCCATCTGACCCTTCACATCCTGGTCACCACCTCTTTCGGCTCATTCCTCTTAAATTGCGTCGCTACGGTTCCAAGAAATATATTTGTGTTTTGAAAACGGCAGATAGGGGTACCGCGTTGCTCCTTTTTCCCTCTTCTTTTAAGCGTCAAGGTAAGACACATTTAACTGGGATTGATAGATGCCGATGAGTCTTAACTGGAGACGTTAACTTGAAAAATGTGCTCTCTCTATTGGATTAAGAGTCTCGGAACGACTCCCGAATGTCTCGAAGAAACCATTTTCGCTGAGCAATTATTTATTACTGAGGCCAGTAGTTTAATATGGCATCTGAATTAAAAAGAAACTTACACCTCGTGTATTTAAAAGGACCACATAGATTAGCGTACCTCCGATAGCTTAACACGAGCGATGGCGTACCGATGAGCTGAGAGAAGTTGACACTCTCGATGAAGAGTGCTTCTTCTGATTTGAGAAAATAATGAATGCTCGAAATGACTGGTCTGATTTTACCGAGTCCGCCCCTCCAGCCTCACCCTGACCCCATCTTTTGCTAATGGAACTGGACAAAGAGGCTCATGGGATAGCGTGTAATGAAAACGCACCGCCATAGGAACATCTCAATCGCCATACAATTGTAAATTTCCCCAGTGTGGGACAAATAAAGGATATCTTACAAGGGTCGAGTGTTCAACCTGGTGCAAGCATGGTTGACGCCGTCGAGCCAAATGTGATCGTTTGCAATGGTTATGAACAGACTTGCCACAAGCTGTTTTGTCATGAGACTGTCATGTGCCACAAAAACAGTTGAGTCCAAATCAAACACAATATGGCAGCGAATTAGCCGCAATTTTAACAAGGCGCAGCTTTATGCCCTCCCCCAAACATACACTGCAAAGGAACGCAAATACATGCACAAACACTCTGGGATATACACACACAAGCACCAAAGAGGCCTGCAGGCTTTGGGAGCTGTGCCCTGACCTTTGGTTTTGCAGTCAAAAGGGTGCTGTTCAGCGGCACACAACAGTGCTACTCATCCACTGTGCTCCTCTTGTAAATTTTGCTCTTTTTGAGAGGAGTCCTGTGTGTGAGGAGTTTGTGAAAAGAGGGAGGGGTGAATGGAGCAAGAGAACAGTGGGGATGCATCTCTCTGCGTGTGTGTGTGTGTGTGTGTGTGTGAGAGAGAGAATGAGAGAGAGAGAAAGCGCTGTGCCTCCAAGAAAACTCAAATTGTGCACGTTTTCTTTTTTGTGTACATGTGTTTAACATAACGGGTAATTCCAGTTTGTAAAAAATAAAGTAAAAATACAGCGGCTTTTATTTTCAGGAAAAGTGTCCCCGTGAATGGAGCGGGGGCGCTCTCGGTCACGCGCTTGGTGGATGCGGCACATACGCTGTTGTTTGCGAACAATCAGTACGCTTTCAACGATTACGGTTTGGGTAAGTCCCGAGGAAATTGATGTGAATCACTGAAATGTCCCCTTGAAGCAATGAAAACGTGATTGTGTGTGCATGTGTGCGGGTGGGAGACCCTCCGGAATACTTATAAAAAGAGCAAAAGAACAAGGGATCCTCAGTGTGGGATGAAAACATCGAGCAAATCAAATTAGCGTGTCGAATGGACACACTTATTTTCATTATTCTGCATCGTTGCAGAGAGCCCACTGAAGAAATAACCTCGCGGCCTCACTCGCCTCAAAAACGCGTCTTGCTCCCTTCCACAGAATAAATGAAAATGTCTCCGCAGAAGGACTTCTCCGCGTCCGTTTAACTCAAATATGCCATTCGATCCAAAGCGTTCCCAATCACCGGCTAGGAATGCGCATCAATCCGATTTGAAGAGAATAAATCAATCGCTGATATCAAGGGAGGGGGTCCGTGTCGGCCAGCTCCTCTGTTTTCATCGACGCTTCCTCATTAAAATGGGTCCGAATATGTAAATGAGAGTCGACAGCAAGGAAATATACGAGCCTATTACACAATTAGCATGAGCGCTTGACAAAGTAATAGAAAGTGACTTGACAATATTGGCACGGGCTTTAAAATTCATTTACTGCCAGACTAATCGTCCGAACTCGGCGCGCACCCGCGTTCGCCGCCGTGAGATTTGTTTGCATTGCATGTGACGTAAGCCACGTAACATCTCATCCGGCGACTGCTGCTGATCACCCGCGATCCACATCGCAACCAAATCTGCAAAAAATAATTGCATTGCGGATGATGATCCAATCAGATGGAGAGAGAGTGACGGCGAGGCCCGTCGTCGGTACGACACGATTACAGCGGCGGCGGGTCTCCGGGGAGTCATATCTTCAGATTTAGATTAAACCGCGTTCGTCCGACGGAAAGAGCCCCTCTTTAATACGGCTGTAGATCAGATGCCGGCATAAAAATCTGAAATCCATCGACTTCACGAGCGGTCTATGAGGAGCTTGACGGGGTAAAGAACGATTGAATGAGTGCTGATGTGAGAAAAATCAACGGAGCAGCACCGAACAGGCATCCCGACGCTGGAAACACGCTGCAACGCTTTTTGGAAATCAAGCACACGGCGGTAAAAGGAACGATTTTTTGTGGCGCGGTGGATGCGCATTTCGCAGTCGCTAATTCAATGAGAACTCTAAAATGGAAGCTGTGGCCGCGCTGACCTATGGCTGCCGTTTGACTTCTAATCAGGCCAAAAAAAAAAAAAAACCCGCACATGCTCTTTGATTCATCTGCGGGGACACCTAAAACGCTATTGTACCGAATCACGGTTCCAACATCGGGCAGGATGCCGTGACGCTAGTGCAGAAACCGTCGTTAAGGTGCGTGTTCTGGCTGGAGGATGCATCCCCGCAGGACCTCTTTCCGGGACATATGGCAGGAAAAATTTTGCGCGCTCCCCATAAAAAAAAAAAAAAAAAAAGGGGCCTGAAAAACCAAACGAACAGCTGCATACGTTGCGAAAACTTCAAAAGGACGACTTTAGCGACTTTGGCAGCCACCAATGCCCACTTATTGATTTGGAAAATCCTGTCACGCATGGAAATACTCGAGTATTCCGATATTATCCACCTATCATGACTTCAGCCCACCCGACCTGACACGCATTCCTGGCATTCGTCCTCCCCCCGCTACTTTACAAGAACTCGAGCGTCAGTCAGGTGCGGACTGGCCAGAACGAGGCCGGTCAATGTCTTCCGGCTCAGAATTGGAATCTGGCCTGATACCTCCAACATGCAGAGATGTGTTAGCATAAGCGAGTTACTAGATGGAAAAAAATGTGTATCGTGGTTGTGGAATTTGACTGACAGTTGATAGAACGGTGTGGAACAAGTCAACCCCGCCCCCGATGAACAAAGCTTCCCACAGTCCCTCACCAAGGTGCAATAATCTTGTGACCGCTAACTTCCAAATGATGCATTTGTGTCAGTCAGGAACATCGCACGCCACGACGCCAATGAAGACACGCGGCGTCGAAAGCAGACGCTGCGCACAGCTTGAGGCCAGCCTGCCCGCCTTTGGGGGCTCTTCTAAGAAAAAGACGGCTGGCGATCACATGAAAATGTTCTTTCACGTGCGTCGCATTAGCGGCGCGTCCACAGAGAAGCGACTGTGACCCGAGCGAGGAATTTTCCTGCTGACGAGCATAAAAACAATGCGGCGCACTGTCCGCTTGGAAGAACAACATGGGACACTGTATCGTAGATCACCGCTGGCCTCAAGATTGGATTTAGGCTCTGACGGGGGGGGGGGGGGGGGGGGGGGAATGAGCCTGAACCGCGACTCCGCTGGCGTCCGGCTCCTCGCGAAACAATATAGACGTGTCTCACACAGTGCGCTATTAAGACATAGAGCTGTTTTTCCACTCCTCTGACATCATCCATCTTTTCCTCCTTTTCACTCTCCCAAGGAAGAAAAAAAAATAAAAATCAGGCTTCAGAAGACGTCAGGCAATCAATAGAGCGATGAAGGCTGTTGTTTTGAGCCCTGATATACAACGTGCACGCCAACACAAGAGTAATGACTACGATCCACAGGCACCGTAACACTCATGAATTATACTTTATTGGCTGCACTTGGTTAGATATACGACTCTCCCGCCGCCTCCTATGTACTCTGCGGCCGACGAAATTCGATACATGCATGAACGCACGCAGGTAAAAAGAAACGCTGATTGCAGCGCTGTTTGAGAAAGCGCCATTACCTGCTGGTTCTGCTGGCTTGGACAAAAAAAGAAAAGAAAAAAAAAGAAAGCTGATGAAAGCTTGGAAAATAACCGAACTAGACATTTTCAAATCAATACGTGTTTCTTTCGTTTTCCATCCGCAGCGCCGCTTGATGACCATTAGAACGGAATACACGAGGCGACACCGGCAGAGGTCTTGTACGAATCTGCAATCTTCCCGAGGGGGTTCATAAAGGGGATTGGTCATGTGGGCCGGTTTCTTTTGACTCATTTAGGTCCCGATCGGTGTTCAGACGCTATCCCTTGAAGTCACGCAGTCAGCTTTGAAACCGAGTAGCCTTGACCAGAGAACACAACGTTCTGCTTCGTGGCTTGAATCAATCTCTAATGAACCTTTGCCAACCAAGAAAGGTGAGCAATCGCTCAGCGTATTCCAAATAACGAAGCCAAGCGTGCTTGCTTCAAGCCGTTTAGTTGTTTACTTTACAACGGTCACAGAAAACAAAAGAGAAACATAGTCAACCCCAAAATAATTTTGTCAAATGAAGTCTGCTAGCTTGATGCTAACATCTAATGCAAAACACCATCGACGGGCTAACAGAAATTAGCATGGCTGTTACTGCATTTATCACCCATCACACACATGGAGCAGCAACACCAAAAGAGGACACAAGAATATTCATAGGCATGCCGTGTGGGGACAACAACTATTACTTTTGAGGACCACAGTTTGAGTCGGGGACCTTTTCTGTCTCTTCTTCTTGGGCCTAACTCGATTTGATATCTTCCAGTAGACCTCAATGCTACCTGGAATATTAGGGCCCAACGTGATTGGGACTCGGCTTAGTACTGTTAAAAAACCCTTGACGAAAATTTAAAATAATCTGTCAAAAATTGTCAATACAGCTCGGGCACAATCAATGGGCTACTACATAGACCAGGGGTCACCAAACTTTTTGAGAGTGAGAGCTACTTCATGTGTCCTGATTGTGTGAAGGGCTACTAAATTGATACACGTCTAAAATAACATTTGTACAAATGACATTTAATAATATTAGAACATTAGCTAGCTAGATGTATACTGTAGCTAGCTAGTTAGATAGCTAAATAGGTAGCTATAGAATCTATAATACTGCCCATGTTTGCATTTTTAAATCATAATTTCTACGAGCAAATCACAATACTAGCACTGGCGGGCTACTGGTGTGGTCCTCACGGGCTACCTGGTGCTCGCGGGCACCACGTTGGAGACCCCTGACATAGACTATAATAGACAACAACTCAATCATCCAGACAACTAAATTGCACTTGTGGGTCTTTACAAGGAAAAATCTCTCTGTGCATTCCAGTTCCATCACGCTTGTTCTGTTCAGGGTCACAGCAGGTGCTGGAAGTTATCCGAGCTGAAATGGCTTGCTCGCATATCAATCATTGATTTTATGATCACGGACTTGAAAAAGTCTTTTGCCGTCTTCCAGACCTTTTTCATGACGATGAGCTCACCGGCGCTTCCTTTCTTTTGAACGTACCAAACCGTTGATTGCAGTCTCTCTTCCAGTTTTTATGTTGCTTTTTCAGCCGAAGCTTTTTAAAATCAGGTCCCAGAGCAAAGACGCGGTGTGCTTTGGATCACGAGCCTTGTTATTACTTGTCCTTTGCGATCACTCTGACGCCAGTTCACCTCAGTTCCATCTGTCCAAAGAATCTGAATGCACAACTCGGGATTTTCCTCTTGAAACACTCACACGTGAACAAACACTTGACCGCAATGTCCTCGACCGACCCCACCGCAGAGATCCGACACTTCAGACCGCTTGGCCGAGAGAGTCGACTCGTCACGTGACAAAGGAGAGCCGTGCAAATGGTCCACACGCGTCGCACCACTAGCCCGACTTCATCTATTTATTTGTCGTACCAATTTAATATTTCCGCATATTGGTGGGCTGTCGAAGGCCGACAGTGATGCATGTTCTTGCGCGTTGCCGTGCAAAGAGAAGCAATCTGCTACAAGTCTCGCATGTTGCTGCTTCTTCTCAATGCATATTTTGTGCTGGCTTGGCAACCAAGCTGAAGGTCAGAAGAAAGTAAGGTGCCTTTATTGTGGAAATCGGGGAAACACATTCGGTGGAGCTAATGCGCGCCCGCATTTATCACCGCCACAATAAGGAGGGCTCGATAATATATCTCAGGCAATGTGCAGGGAATACATTAAATAGGGCTGTTGTGACGGGCTGCGGCCAGGTTTTATCTGAGAGGCTTATTTAGGGTTGATCTTTGTCATCGATGCAGCACAGTGACTTTTAGATATTCAAGGTGCCCGCCGCCGACTACCTTTTAAACTCATTCCGGCATGTAAATGCACGTTTATGAATCCGGGGCTAAAACTTTAATAACTCCCATCTGTCTCTTATCTTTAAAATAGGAGCCGCTCAGATATGAAAACCTCCCGAGACATCCAATTTGGCATTTAGCTGTCATCCCTTTAACACCGCGGCCTTCTATTTTTCCATACGCGAAGCTGGGGTCAAACGCCGAATTAGTGGGTTTTTTTTTCCCTCCCTGCCTCTGATCCGGTGTCAGCCTTCAGATATGATCCCGCCCTGACACGGGGATGTCTGAGGTGCCCCCGGTGCTGACTGGCAGGCCTTGGAAGTGGGGTACCGACGTACAGTCTGCCTGCCTGCTACACTGACACATCCAGACAGACAGATCACTGAGGGCCATGACAGCTCGTTATTGCTGCAGTTGATAGAAGTTCACCGTTGGGATTTGTATCAAAGCTGCAATGTTTGTGTGCGTGCACGCGTGTGTTTGTGTGAGCAAGCGGAGAAGTGTAGATGAGAGGTGAATACACTGGGGGAGGTGAGGAGGCAGCGACATTCTATCTTGAAAATGTGAGAAAGCATCCATGACTATAAACCAGGAAAAATGAACTAAAATAACACAAAGCAACTAAGTGTTCTGCTAAAGTGAACTCCATCGACCACGACATTACAATGACGGTTTTGTCCATGTTCTGTGAAGCTCAAAATTCAAGGAAACGACATTACAGAAAATCTAATCAAAGAGTCAACACAGGCTGAAACAAAGCAGGAAACTAAATATAAGCAAATTGACGAGACATCTCAGCACACCTGGACAAGAAAAGAGTGGCTGGCAGAAGCCGATTGGTTGACACGAGAAACGGGGCTGACGAGCTGTCATCTGCATGGCAGCGAAAGGAAATACCACGTCTTCGGACCCATGGCCAGTAAACACAAAGAAAATAACAGGGGCCCCAAAACGGAACCATGTGGAACACCATATGCCATTGGGGCAGAGCGGCGCTCTCCAAGGACAACACGAAAAAGTTCTGTCGGCCAAATAGAATCGAAACCACTGAAGACTGCCCGCAATCAATCAAAACAACATCAGCAAAAACCCGTATCATGATAAAAGTCTTTTCATATGACACACTTACGTCCTATATCAGACTGTCAGCATTGAGGTCAAACTGTCATTCAACAACGACCGAGATAACTCTGAAAACGACACCTTGTCAACAACATCTTCATGCCATGTGATCCGGCCTCCAATCAGCCCTTTTCACGGGATAGCCGAGGCAAATATTAGCTTTCATTCTCAGACACAGAAGCCTATTGATTCCAGCGAGCTCACCTGAAATGACTCGGTTTATTATTATTTGACCCACATTCAGCATGATAAGTGCTCTTATTGTATGTGTCCGCAGTTATGCAGCACGGCTTATTCAACACGTCGGGTCCATCGCATGGTCACGACCGAGACCGTGAGAGCGTGTCTATTGCTCCTGGAAAAGTGTTTGTTTTCGCTCAACTAAAGAAGGACGAAAAGAAAAGAAAAAAAAATGGAGGCAGAGATGAACAGTGTTGGAACAGTAGAGGACAGCAGGGGAGTGATGAGTCATGTTTTGTCTGGATCTGTGATTCATTCGTATATAACCGACTGAAGAGGGAGACAGAACATTGTGCTGTTATTGAGCAAAGACGTGACCCAAATAGTTGTGCAACGCGCACCTTTTCAGTTTTTCACATCATTCTGCCATCGCCGTGTTTAAAAACTTCCACTTTGCTGTTGTCGTGGGTCCTCGGTCTAAACGGCGATCGTTTTGGCATCTCGTCAAGCCAACAAAAGGTTCTGGGGTAGAATGTTCCCTTGGACATATGACACAAAAGTGGATCTTTCTGGCAAGTCCAACAACGAAGCAGACGAATAAAAGAACACTCCACCTCCTGCGAAACACGGAGGAGGCTTTGTTATGTTCGGGGGCCGGTGGGGCCGCTCTGCTACATCCGGCACATGGCACAATGGAATCGAGACTACCAAGGGATTCTTTCACTGATCATTGTGCCTTTCCTTTCTTGAACTGAAGGCTACCAACAATGCGGTCCCACATGTGTATGTATGTTTTCCAGACCGCCGTCAATAAAGAGTGCCTCGGCCTTTTCCTTGGACCATGAATGCCGCACAGGGAGCGGTCCAAACAACATTGATTGTGTCTTTTACTGCCATCAATGTCGAATCTCCGGGGGGGGGGTTCCCGGCAGTCATAAAGCATTCAATCTGATTTTTTTATTTTTTTTTTCATGAATAAATTCAACCTGCCTCATTTCGTTTATCTGATTCTGCTGTCGGTGGGTTGCACATTAGTCAGTCTGAAAGGTTTAAAAAAAAATGATATGAGCGGGATAGGCAATGCCTGACAACGAGGTAAACATTTGAGCCAAAAGGAGAAAATACACAGATATTCATCAGTGTAATGTAACTAACGCCGCTGCCACGATTGTCGCCTGCGAGTAAAGATGATTTATAAATAGGCGCAGCGTTCCTGATTCGGCTTGGGTTGGTTTGTGTGGGGAAGGAAATGAACAGCTCACATTCTAAAGCATGTCACCCAAGGATTGTAAAAGAAGTTGAGTCGGCGTTTTTTTTTGTCACCGTTCGCGGCATTTCGTGGCGCCCAGCACCGATTTTACAAGCTCGCGTGTTCTTCGGACCACATGAAATGAACTTTTCAATGTTATTTGAATTGGCGGCTACAACAACAATTTTTTTGTTTGAGGACGGATTTAGTTTCCGGAGATATTTGGACTAAAATCACTTTGCGACGTATCTTTTCAGATTGTTGTTCTCGAAAACAAAGGCTCAGCTTGAGTGGGAAGACTTGATTACAGCTGTGATCAGAGTCAAGCAATCCCCCCGGTGGAATGTTTTTTTGAAATAACGATGCCCATTTTTAATCACTGGGTTTTTCTTGCCGTGCGCATGTTTGCTGTCCTTATGGGAGCCGGCGGGACTGTCAAGGCGGCAAAAAAATAGGTGGCTTTCACCAGAAATGCTGCTGATGTGTCATATTTCAGGTGAGCAAACAACAGTCAGCTTACGGTGCCGCTTTCAGCTTTGTGCTTATCACATGAGGCAATTCAAGGCGCCCCGGCACATCACTCTTTTCCAGGTTTGTTGGTGCACATTTGTGCACATTTACAAACATGTGTGTGTGTGTGTGGGTGTGTGTGGGTGGCGGCATATTTGTGTATCTCCACACTCATGCCCATCGCTATTCATCTGCCGGAAATATGCATGGAGCGGGCAGTCATTGGTCTGTGAAAGTAAGATAACAGAAAGAGTGCACCTTTTTGAAAAAGACTGTAAGGGGGACAAAATCTTTAAGCACTTGACCCCCCCCCCCCCCGCAACCCCGCTAAAGAAAATGGCTAAGTATGTAATTTAAAAGTGTGAAATGTGATTGCATGTTTTTTAGCAGTAAAACCGCTTGGAGATTTTCCGTGCGGCTCCATAAGGAGACTTTGAAGAAGCAATTTCATGTGATGTTAGGGCCAAATCCATTCCCCTGAAGCCTTTAAGCTGCCGCTGAAATCTCGCTGGTGCGAGGAGTTTGTGTCTTACTGATCGGCTAAGCCCCGGGCTTCTTTAGCCGCCTCTATTCACCACAGAGCGCCCCCTTATTTGGTCTTGCACACCTCCCCGCTAGTCACAAGTCAGGGTGGCAAATGACAGCAAGACAGGATTACTGTAGAGGTAAGTGCCAAGCTTCGATATGCCAGCCAAGGTTTTTTTTTTGTGCAATTTTCCTCTGCCTGTAAAAGAGGAATTGGAATGCTAATTTTTTTACATTGAGGTATATATAAAAGTGACTCTGAACATAAAATTGATTAAAAAAAAAGAAGTAGACTATTGTCTGAAAAAAAAAAAAAAACAATTTTAGAGCATGCTCCCATGCTTATCCTGGCTCTTTGCAGTTTGGCTGTACAATATGGTACCGCACTGTAGGCCCACAACTAAAATCGGACTACTCATTATAATCACGCAGTCTTGGCTTTATGTCTGAAATGTTCTTAAGGTGAATATCCCTTAAATTAAAAACCAGCAACAAAGACGACGGTGATCAAGTGGGGGGGGGACACGGTAGCCGTAAATCCAGCAGAAGGCACGGAAGCCGTGCAGCAGTGGGGAAATAATCGGAGCTTCGCAGCCGCGTACGCTCCGTATTCCGTACGGCCCAATAACATTTGTTGATTCGTTACTTTCACGTCTGTATCCCTCACAGGACTTTGCCGTAGTTTTTAATGACCAGCTTGTCTGCTGCCACGAGAGCACAGCCGCCTGCTTGACTTCATTTTCAGCTTTCCCTGCAGTGAAACTCACGTCTCTCACACACACACACACACACACACACATTCCAAGTCTCCATCCCTGGCCTCCTTGAGCTCCTTTTCTCCCTTTTGACGATCCGTGCCACAAACAATGATTGCGGGCCGGTAGCATGCGAAACAACAAGCAGCAAGTGCTGCAACGGTGGCAGCAAGTCATCGATCATCCGCGGCGGCAGATTATATTCGGCGCAGTTTACAATGTCAAAAAAAAAAAAAACTAGCATACAAATGACATTACACGTTGCGCCCTGTCTCTTTGCTGTCTTGGCGATGGGGGGGGGGGGGGGGGGAAGAGAGGTCACATGGTTAAGTGAGGTCAGACATTGTGTGAGAGACTCACACGATGCACACTTAAATGTCAGCAAAGCCGCCGCCGGGAGGAAACATTACGGTAAACCCGATGAACTCGTGTTATCTAATCCCCTCTGGAATAGTCGCTCTCTATTCAGCTCATGCGTTCAACCTAAATCGAGCGTCGGCATGCCACTCTTTTTCTTCCTTCGGTGCAACGCCGTATGAATGAATCTTTTATTCCTATCTGCACACAGCGATTATGACACTCTGGCTGGGCGACGGCGCGAGCATTAAGATCAATAATTGATGCTATCACGGCGTATGACAGTAAGAGCGCTTCCAAAGTGGAACATGATTGGTCACACACACACAAACGAGGGGAAGTTAGCCTGAAGAATGACAAAATAGAAATGGTGGGATGTCCAAACCGAAGGACCCGGGCCCACATCGAGCCGGCCACAGCGGTTCTTTTGGCCCGCTAAAACAACTAATATGCTAATAGCGCTAATGCTATACCAATATATTGGTTCTTGCTAAATTGATTTCTCATATTCGTTGTGGCATGAAATCAGCAAACATAATTGCAATTTTTTTTCGTTATTTCTCACCAAACTCACTCTTAAAATACATTGAACAATAGCCGCATCCTTTAAAATTCATTCATTCATTCATTCATTCATTCATTCATTCATTCATTCATTCATCTTCCGAGCCGCTTGATCCTCACTAGGGTCGCGGGGGGTGCTGGAACCTATCCCAGCTGTCTTCGGGCAGTAGGCGGGGGACACCCTGAATTGGTTGCCAGCCAATCACAGGGCACACAAAGATGAACAACCATGCACGCCCACACTCACACCTAGAGACAATTTAGAGCGTTCAATCAGCCTGCCACGCATGTTTTTGGAATGTGGGAGGAAACCGGAGCACCCGGAGAAAACCCACACAGGCCCGGGGAGAACATGCAAACTCCACACAACAGGGAGGCCGGAGCTGGAATCGAACCCGCTACCTCTGCACTGTGAAGCCGACGTGCTAACCACTGGACTACCGGGCCGCCATCCTTTAAAATTGAAAATTGAAATCCATCTATGTGGATCCATAAATGAATTTTTTAAAAAATGGCACACGTTTCACTCAAACATAACACTCGTTGTATGGGTGCATATTTAAAATACGGCACCCTACGTCCCTCGTTTCAGTTAGTGTAAACAGGAGAGATTGGACTTATCTCCGTGTATTGGACTCCCCGCTAAATCAGTTCTGACTAACTCAAAGAATAGCTTCAGGAAATCGAAATCACCGCTTCCAAAATAGTCATCTGCGAAGTTACAAACAAATCAACGGGAAAAAAAAAACTCATGCCGATGAGAACATCAGCTTCTGGCCCGAGGGAACGGGGCACAAAAAGTGGCGTGGCCCCGTCTGCGTGACTGCCTTCACCCTCATCTTTCATTTGCCCGGTCAAAACACTCAAGTTCCGTAATTGGCTGGACCTACGCAGCATAACTCCAGCCACATTTACCTCAGCGCCGCACGGCCTCGGGCAAGGTCTGAGCAGAGATGAACAAAACTGTCCGCACAACTCGCTTCTCATGGGCGGCGCCGCCGGGGGCTTTTAATGTGAAATCCAATCGTTTCAGGGTCACGTGATCTCTGACGGCGCGTCCGGATGTATTATTCAACGCCGCTGGACGTTACGGGCAGCCAGAGCGTGGACACTGGCAGGGCCTCCTCTAGATGCTCAAAAAGCAAACAGAAAAACACGTTTTGACACATTCCGCGAGATCTTGAAACTTGGAGAGTAACTTTGACCCCCCCCGCGGGGTCTTTTTAAAATTCGCCTTGTCATTTTTAAGTACGGCTCATTTGACGAGCGCACGACAAGCCGTGCGTTAACGAATGTAAAATCGTCCATACAGCAAAGTGTCTGGGTAGAGGGGGCCGGGGGGGGGGGGGGAAAAGAAAAATAAAAATGAAAAAAAGATTGATTGTGAATAGTTTTATGACTGATAAACAAGGCAATCGATCAATCTGTGCGTGCTTTTACAAGGCTTCCCAGACAGTCGGGAATAATTTGTCGTCTTGCCGCGTTAACCCTTCCAAGCGTGGAGGATGTGGATTAATTGTGAGAATCCAATTGCGAGAGGCTTGGGTGTATTTCCCCCCCCCCCCCCCCCCCGCGCTGCCGGAATGATGAACGCCGCAGTTAGGGGCTGCGCCACAAACATAACAGCTGCAGTAAAACGTCGCCGTGAATGATTTCGCCCAGCGCGCGTCACACAGAGATGGCGCGGATTGCGCACGGTGCAAGTCGACTCTATTTCACAAATGCATTTCGCGCCGTGTTCGGGGAGGCCTGAAAAAGTCCCAACCCGGGCCAGATCGTGCGGCCATCTGCATGGGCCCATCTGGGATAGTCTATCACGAATGCTGATTTGGCCAGGAAGCCGCAGTCGCTAGACGCGCCGCGCCCTGCCAAGCCGGGCGCCCGCCAAGACCAGGGGGAAATATTCGCACAGTTTTCACAGCTAATTGTCAAACATCATCATTAGGAACAGATCAGTATGCCAGAAACGGATCAGCATCTGAAACTTTTGCCCGATTAAACTGCCGGGACGCATTTCTCCGCGGGGACCCCGGGGGCCGCATCGTTCATTCATTTCATGTCTGTGCTCACATTTAACTCATGCGAATGGTTAGTTTGCGCCCGTGAATCCGGATCGTTGTTGCCGCGCCGGTAACTGCACTCCAAGTTTTAAAAGTGCTGCTGTCCACTCCTTGCAATTATTTCCTGTTTACTTACTTTGCTGTGATGGAATAAATGGCAGAGTTGATTGTGCCCAACTGTGTCTGCTCACAATAAAAAATAATTTATTTTTTTAAAACTTGGTGATATTTGATAGCAAAAAATCAGCAAAAACTGGTGTTTGTCCATGAACAGACCGAAACATTTACTGCTTCAATTAGAATTGGGATTTTAACAGTCGTGCAGCAGCAACAGTACCTCCCCATCTTCAGCCAAAGCCAAATAACTGCGAGCGTGTATCGGGATTTGAGGCTCCGCCTACAATGTACTGTCCTGGTGTTTTATTATTATTATTATTATTATTATTTTAATTGAACTATAATAAAATAAAAAAAATGTGGCCCGGTAGTCCAGTGGTTAGCACGTTGACTTCACAGTGCAGAGGTACCGGGTTCGATTCCAGCTCCGGCCTCCCTGTGTGGAGTTTGTTGTTTTCCCCGGGCCTGCGTGGGTTTTCTCCGGGTGCTCCGGTTTCCTCCCACATTCCAAAAATATGCATGGCAGGCTGATTGAACACTCTAAATTATCCCGAGGTGTGAGTGTGAGTGCGAATGGTTGTTCGTCTCTGCGTGCCCTGCGATTGGCTGGCAACCGATTCAGGGTGTCCCCCGCCTACTGCCCGAAGACAGCTGGGATAGGCTCCAGCACCCCCCGCGACCCTAGTGAGGATCAAGTGGTACGGAAGATGAATGAATGAATGAATGAATGAATGAATGAATGAATGAATGAATGAATGAATGAATGAATGAATGAATGAACTATAAAAACATGGTGCGATTATCAGAGGAGAATAGCCGTGCAAATGGTAAAACAACATATACGGTTCTGACGACTGGCTCCGGCTGGAACTGACTTATGCGTAAAACTCCCCGAATTTCTTTTTGGGTGTAAATGAATGTGAGATTTGGATGAATAAGCGACTTTGGAACGCCATTCACACTGCGCCGATTGAAAATTGCAACAAATGGGATGGTGCAAAAAGTATTGCAACACCGACGAGACGGATGCGCATTCAAAGGTTCAGAGAAGGTCAAATCGAGCGCAGCGTTAAAGGTTACAGTGCATTTGAGGTTCATCCCGAAATGTCACCCCTCAAGCCAGACAAAAAAAAAAAGAAGACATTCTATTACCTTGACAGCAAGTTATCGTCAACTCAAATCAAAACAGTCGTTTTGGATCCGACTGCCCGAAATCGAACTGAGAGGGCCATTTTAACATAACATCACCGCGAAAATGAAGCAATGAGTCAAATAAATTGATTGGAGTTGCCACAACTGTATTTCAGATGTCTGACTACAAGCGTCGACTTCGGCGCATCTCATGTTTTAATGACGGTAATTACAGCTATAAAGGAGACGCACAGATATTTCATAACCAACTCAAATGACCGACTTTACTTAGGAGACCTGCATTGACTTTTATATCCCGTAGCTTGCAAGCTAGCAATTTTAACGGCCCCGGGGCTCTAAAAGAAAAGCATTTACAGCAACAATGGAGCATTCGAACCCAAAGGACCAACGGGGGCTGGGAGGAAGCGAGGTGTGGGGGGGGGCGGCATGTTCTATTGATCGTACCCAATCAATGGCTTTTTATTTATTTCTTTTCCTCCGCTTGTGTTTAAAAAGCAGTATTAGCTCGACACGCGAGGTGGGGGGGGACTAATTAAAGGCTCCCTCAAAGAGATGTTGGACTAATCAGCGTGTCGACTGCAGCCTGCTTTCATGAATAGTTTATCCGAAATGGTTTGCATTCATAAAATCCTCATCATGACCTCAACTGAGTTCACGCCGCGGCAACGGGGAGCCCGCGAGTTTCTGCACGAGTCAGACTAACAAAGCTTCAGCATGAAACGCTTTTCTTGGATTCTTTTTCCTAAACGAAGAGTGCTTGTGAACAACCACAAAGTTAGCCACGTTGCGGGCTCTTCTGTAGAGATTGGCTTTTGTCATGATCAGTTTTGAATTCAGGTGGCCACTTCGCAACACCGAGGCCTCCGACTCTCATTGCCCTCTTTCACTCATCATTTTTTCCTCAATGTCTTTTTCGGCGGGTCCTGCGATGTGCCAGCCCGCCGCCTCCAACGCGGGTAATAACAGTTTTATCAGTTGAACCACGTTGCCCATCTCCGGGCCCGGGCTCGTCTCCAATCCCGCCTGCCTGCTGTTTGCTTTCGCTGCGCCCAGCTAAAAGCGGACGCTCACAAGAGCCCCTTGTGGAGCCGTGATGCGTATGCAGCCGAGCCGCTCGCTGCCTGTCCTGAAACCTCTCCAATTTTTGCATATGGAACTCACCAGCCGACGCCTATTTCACCGACACCTCCGGTCGTCCAACAACGACCCGACTATTATGATGTGTGCTGGGCCCTGAAGCAAGGAAGAGTTTGTAAATCAAACGCACGGCATGAATCATACGAACGAGGGCCAAATTCAAACCCCCTTGATACGCGGGTGGACGTAACGAAACCGCAGTGGCCTTTCTGCACTCACATCACAAGGCGGAACCAGAAGGTACATACTGTAGTTGAGGTCGAAAAAGTATCAACTAATAACATCTAATTACATCTTGAAGCCATCACCAGATCACAGACTTTTCTGTTCTCCGTCTAAACATAGAATCAGGGCTTTTTTCATAAGGAGCCGTGGTGCTGAATCTGCAAATTATATTCTCGCCGTCCTCCCGGGCTGACTCGTAATTGTTTGCTTTAGCAGGCTAACGTTTCCACGTTGTATTTATAGGTGTCCAGGCCAAGAGAAAGACCGCAGCGGCTCCATAAATAAGCGGCAGCGAGCGTGGCCCGCTTGTTCCGCAGGCCATTACCTGGAGACGAATCGCAGGTTAGCGGGCCTCGGCCTCGCAGGCCACGAAGGCCAGGTGGTGCAGTGAGAGAGAGAGCAAGAGACACACACACACACACACACACACACACACACACACACACATACACGTCTGAACTAATAACGGGTGCAACGCAAGAGCCGCATCCAAATTCTGCCTTTACAATAAAGTCATTACGGCATGAAGTGAATTGAAAAGTTTTTTTTTGTTGTTGTCGTATCTAGACCGGGGGTCGGCAACACGCGGCCCCAGAGCCGCATGCGGCTCTTTAGCGACATCAAGTGGCTCCATGGAGCTTTATAAAAAAATGTTTGAAAATGGAAAACGATTTTGATAGTAGGCTTATTGTAAATTTCCCCAGTGTGCGACAAATAAAGGATATCTTATCTTATCTTATATAGCTCAAGTAGATCTGGATGCATGTTGCAGCTCCGAAAAAGGAGAGCTGTGGTGTTGCTTTTTTAAAACATACACTTCATCGATGCTTTTCACAGTCTCGACAAACACAGACACGTCTGCGTCCGACTCCGTGCCTTCCCTCTTCTCTTTCAACTCGAGAGGCGTTCAAAGACCGCCTCCGAAAAACGGAAATCCGCCATCACTTCACTGACGCTAAGAAAAGCGAAAATAATGCACCGAACCAGCGTGGAAATCACAAAATAAATTCTATGGGGGCGTTTGTGAACACACAACAAAGGAATGAATAGCAAAAAATTCCGAGACAGGAAGTCTCCTACATGCATACAGCATGCGTTTCTCTTCATTGTACGTGTTATAGACAGTGCGGACGTACCCAAAGCTGTCACACGGTGGCACTTTTTTTCTGTGTCAGCCGCATATGAACATTCATGTTGTATTTATATCACATCAAGCAGCCAACCAGTGTGCTGCCTGTGAGGATGTTCAGTGCTTCGGCTGAGGATATTTTTACCATCATCCCACATGTCTGTCACGTCTTTTTGCTTTCATGCACACGATCTGCCACGCGTTCCTCGGCTCCGTCTTTCTGTGAACTTTTGGCCTCTTAGATCCTGTTGGAACCTCACCCAGATGCCCCCCCTGGCTCTTGGAAATAAATCTTGCAAAAACATCACACGCACTCGCGCACACACGCACACACACGCGCGCAGCTTCGCCATCATACGTCAGCGGCGGGCGAGCATTTGCGCCGCGTGTATCTGACGGCGCTTATCTGCGCCCTCACAGCCGCTGTGCAAAAAGCCGGTCGGCAGAGGCCACCGCCGGCCGGCCCCGCAGCCTCCCTGGCAGTCAACGCGTGGAGGAAACTGCGCCCGGCAATATAAACAAACCAGCGCGTCCGCTCCGACGGCGAATCCCGGCGCCTCCCTGTGAGGTACGAAGCGGCAATAAAATATTCCAAAGCATTGTTCGGCGCGGCCATTCGTCCGAAATATTACTGCGCTCATTTGCCGGGTGCCGACGGTGATGATTCCATAAAGCATATGAATGGAGAGAGTTGTCATGTGGACGGAGTGCTCATAATCCTAAATCAGAGGGGCCTGGCACAGCGGGGGGTTCCAACCCAGTGCCCGTAACTACTAATTTGCCTCAGAGTGACCCTTTCAAAAGTGACACCGCGAGACGTATGCATGTCTATTTCCAGACCGCAGGCCCGCGCGTGTGCAATAATCGAAGCCGGAAGACCCGAGTCATACATGAACACGCTATTCGCCTGAATACGTGCAACTCAAATGTGCGGCATTATCGTGATTGCAAATTTAATGTGATTTTCCTGGCAGCGCCGTGAACTCGTGTACAGCAAATAAGACCATCGATTCCGTTGTAATGTTTCATTTTGGTCGGAAAACGGAATGTGAGACCGTATGTAAACGGGATAAACGGGGAAACCTTGCGGCGGGGATCAGCAGTCGCTCACAAAGTGACTTTGGGAGACTGTTGCGTTGACCTCGAATGAAAATTTCAAGGGAGACTGAAAGTGACCCTTTGACCTCAGTTACATTGGCTCTGGCTCATGGCAAACCAGCTCCTCTGGAATAGGAATTGCAGTTAAATATGTATGCAGTATATATACAGTATATATATATATATATCCATCCATCCATCCATTTTCCGATCCGCTTATTCTCACAAGGGCCACTAGGGGTGCTGCAGCCGTCTTCGGGCAGTAGACGGGGGACACCCTGAACCGGTTGCTAGCCAATCGCAGGGCACACAGAAACGAACAACCATCCGTGCTCACACTCACACCTAGGGACAATTTTTAGAGTGTTCAATCAGCCTGCCGTGCATGTTTTTGCAATGTGGAATGTGAAACCAGAATACCCGGAGAAAACCCATGCAGGCCTGGGGAGAACATGCAAACTCCACACAGGGACGCCGGAGCTGGAATTGAACTCGCTAAACCAGGCTGCCCTATATTATATATATGAAACAATGATTGCACACACAACCCCCCCCCCCCCCCACAAACCTCATGGACGGCACCACGCAGGCACACATCCAATGTAATCCCGCAGTCATAGCTATCCGCAGTTTTTGAGTCGAAAAGCAGCAGCAGCAACAGTGTTCTACTCATCCAATAATCCTTGATTTTTTTTTTTTCTTTCTGTGCCAACATATAGATTCCAGAGCATGACTGAAAAGGCTTGAGAGTCGCAGCCGAGGTGAGGCGCGCCTGACACGTACGGCGCCGAGGCTGCCAATCCGGCCTACGCTCTCCTTTACCGAGCGCGAAAACAGTCACTAAGAGATGGAATGGATTAGCCACGGCTGGAAGGAAGGGTGACGGAGCGGCGGGGCAAAAAAAAAAAGAGACAAACCCAGATCGAAATGATGGAGATTGGCAGATGAGTAAAATGGATCGGACGCAGCGCTCCACGGATGAGGGGAGCCGAGGCCGTCCGGCTCTGCAATGGCAGATAATGAAAAAGCGATTACGGATTAAAAACAAGGTTTCTCTCATTCCAGGCTTGAAAAGGTAGCAATGATGTGATTGGTTCAAACTGTCACTGAATTTGGTCCACAAGAGCATGAACAGGAAAAAAAAAAAAAAAGTCCGGCCTACTGTCATACGTATTTTTTTTCTTTTTGAAGTTCATTTGCACTTGCATTTGCTGTACTTTTCACCACCGTGTACTCGCTTCCTCGCCGTCTTGGGTTGCCGAGAGAGACAAACAGGATGTCTGTGGGAGGACGACTGAGAGAGGGGCAGGGGGGGGGGGCGAATCTGATGAGGAAGTTTGCGTCTGAGCCAATCCGCACGCGTCTTTTAATCCCAGGAAGGACTTCCTCTGAGTGCGAGCGGGTTGGGAGTTCCGTGGGAGTTGAAGACGAAGGCCGGAAAAAGCAGAGGAAGAAGGGAAATGAAAAGGGGGGGCAAGAGTCTGAGAGGTGCAAAAATGATGAAGGCCTATTAAATCCCATTTCTTACGCACGCATGCGGACGGGAAACCACCCACGGAGAGGCCTGGCGCTCATCGCGCTCCTGTACCGGCCGGCGCTGCGTGCTGATTATGAGGATTAGAGCCCCATCGGAGGTGCTCGGATCACGCAAAGCTCCGCCAAAAAGCGCCACGTCGACATTTCACAGCATCTGTCCAATCGTAGAGATTCATTCATCATCACTAATTGCGATCAAGCAACGAGATTTGCACCTCTTTAGTCGACATTACGACAAGTTTGACAGTCGACACTGACCTAGACATACAAAATAAAAATACACTTAAATTCAAGCAATAAATTGTAGAAATGTCACTATTTCACACAGGATTACTTACAAAAAAATTTTTTTTGTTAGGTGCTTTCTTTACGACAGTTATTTGAAAAGACGCAGCAGTCTCAACAAGGGCTGTGAGGAGGAGAACACCAAAAGACAAGAAAAGACAGACTGGGCGCAGGAAAACGTCATCTCGCTCGCTCAAAGCTAAGCTCGACTGTTGATTTTACGTCTCAATATTACAACGGCAAATCTATTTTGACCCTGGGGGTGGAGATCGCCTGGATGGTGGTGGTGGTGGGAGGGGGGGGAGCCATCCTCTTTATTGCAAGCTAGTGTCCCATCCAAGTCATATGCCGGCTTTGAAGTCGCTTTTTATGGATTTGTTTTAAAAGCTATCAAAGCACATCTGAGGTTATCGTTCCGTATTAGCGGCATGTCGCGCCGAACATAGCGGCTCTCGACCTGGAGCTTTTTCCGAGGGCTTATGTAACTCACGGGAACCACATCTTAGCCTGTAATTAGACTTTAGGGAAAAGTCCGTCTGGTAAAACGCTGCGTAATTTAGATCCCCGAGTCCCCTCTTCGCCTCAAGGCCATGTGTCAGGCAGGGCTCGTACCACACGCCCGCGCCTGCGCCTGCGCACCAGGGCCGATCGGAGGTCCGCTTACTCACCATCACCGGGGCCACATCTGAGAGGACTCATGCGCAATCCATTTGTCTGCCAGCCAAATGTGCACAAAGCACAGCATGGAGACCAAAGCGACCGCAGCCCCCTTCCAGACACTCCCAAAAACCGACCTACCCCATTCCCGCCGCCCGCATTCAACCTCCCGAGTCGTAAACTATCACTGGCACTGATCAAACGTAAGGATTTGCCATTGAAAATCGAGAAAAAATAATCATTCTTCACACCAGCCACCTTTTTGCACAAATGCTCAGGAGATTCCATTTTGAGTGCCCCAACAAATTGGGCCTGACATGCATAGGGAAATAGGAAGAGATGTTGACATTGATAATACTTTGCACATTTTCCAAGTAATGGCAGTGAAAAAAAAAAGCCAATGTCAAGGCAGCTAAAGAGTGGTAATGTTTAAAAAAAATACGAGACATGAGAGAAGCCTACTTTGTCCTATGCGCATGGACAACCTTTTCATTAAAAAATAAAAAAAAGGCAAACACATTTCTGTTGTGAATGAAGGCTTTTCGCCGATTGAGCGAGCCTTCTTAAGCGAGCTCGAGCACAACTCACCATCACGCCACTTTTCTGACAACATATCAAATTGTTGTGGCTTCCACTCAGGACAGTAATGGGCACCCTGTAAATTGCACCAGCGCCTTTGACTGCTGACAACAGCTAATTGTAAATGTCACAGTTAGTGGCGCGCGTGTCTCGCTGCGGCGCACAATTAAAACTCACCTAGTTCTTTTCAAACGCGGAGACGGCTCCTATGGAAGCTGTAAATATAAATCGGAGAACGGCCGAAGCGCAGCTGAACACTTAAGCGAAACACGCCCGAGTGTTCTGAAGTAGAAGAGACGTATATGAAAAGTCTTGCATATTGGACTAATATGCAGCATAACGTTATTGTTTAACATTTCCAATCAAAGAATGTGGATTTTATAGCTACATACTTAACTTTGATTCTAGTTCGCACGATCAAGATTAGCAAATGGCGTAGGACCCAAATAATTATTTCTATTTGAGGTGCTGTTGTGTACCACCAGCTGATGTTTGTGTGTGTGTGTGTGTGTGTGCGCGCGTCATGCAATGATTTGCTTTCTCTCATGATTACAGGTTGTCAGCCATGCTTTTACTCGAGCTGATGGCTAATTTCGCTCTTTAACATGGTTAGGAGCTGACGGCTAGATTGTCTCACGCACACGCGTGGGCGCACACACACACACACACACATACACACATAGAGCACATGTCAGGACCCACATGACACTTTCTCGAGAGCCCGAGGGTACGGCCGACGTCCGTCCGTACACACAATTTGATGGACAAGCAAATCAAGCGTCATGTCTATTAAAGTTGACTAATCAACAAGGCCCCGATATTATCCTGTCACAAGGCACACGAGAGCGTCGTGCCAATAAAAGCGCCTCCAATTATTCCTGCATACATTGCCGGCTGCACATGGCATTTAATGAGCCCGGCTCATTAAAGATTGAAATTAATGAGATTGAAAGGAAATGGGGGGAAAAGCGCAGTCCTGATGCATCTGAAGGAGCCACTAAAAGCCATTTATGACATGAGAGAGCGAAAAAGAAAACAGGCTTTCCTCAAAGGAGCCGATGAACAAACACCGAGATTAGCCTCATCGGAAATACGAGCAACGATTGACGGTGGGACTGCGGTCTTCTCGTCGAAAACTCCGCACAATCCAAGAGCCGTGTCCTGTAACTTCAACAAGGACAAAAACAAATCATCTGCTTAACCATTGACCCCCCCTGGCCGGCTCTTCCTGATTTCGTTTGCTCATCCTCTTTGGCCACTTCTGGAAAAAGGTGGCTTGGAATAACGAGGCTGAATGAGTTTAGCGAGTCGGCGCGGGCCTCGCCCATCAAATTGACCTCATCCTTCTTTCCGTTCCCATCCCTCCCACCTCGTTCTCCGTCCGTCTTTATTTATATTGCACTTTCCCCCCCCCCCCCCCCCCCCAACTCAATCCCCTCCGGTCTCTGGCGTTCGGCTCCTTTGCTGCGGAAGCTTTAGCTACGCTGCGAATCAACTTTTACTCAACAATGTTGATAGCGCTGTCATGAAGACAATGAATGTTGTTTGTTTGTTTTGTTTTTTTCTTACCCCTCACAGAGGCTTTGGCATTGAACCAACCTTGTTGATTGATTCTGTCAAATCCATTTTTCAAAAAAAGCAAACCTGGGTTTGTATTATTTAGAAGATTCTAAGGTTGTTCCCGTCTGCTTTTGGTCAGAATTCGCACCTTGTTAGGCTGGGCCAAAATAAATCAAGTCATTTTGCAATCATATTTCAATTTCAGATTATATCGGAGATGCATACAATCAAGCGCCATTCGCATCTGATGTAAATTTGGCTCGGCGGCATTTAAGAAACGAAATTCAAAATCCGACGAAGAGGCACAGTTCCGAAGAACCTTTCTTTCGGGCCATATGTCAAACTACCTTGTGTTTATTTTTGGACTAGTTCGCCAACAGACACCCAAACCGATTACAACTATCATAAACTGCGATCTGCTTCGATCGCAAGAGCAAGTGAAAGGAAAAAGCGATTGCTTTCAGCCCGATAAAACACACAACGCTATATATGCTAATTAGGCCTTTCATAAGAATGTCTAATTAATGCTATGCAAATGAGACGGCGCCATTACGGGACAGGTTTGATAGGTTTGGTATTGAACATCCTCCGGAAAGCTCGGCAAACGCACGCGACGGAAATCAATTTGCTTAATTGTCAAATATGCAAACATGTAAATTGAAGTCGAGCTTTGGCTCGACCGCAGCGCACCCGCCATCCCCCTGGAGCACGAACACGCGTGCACGCACACACACATACACGCCCCTCTTATCTCATCAGCCCTTTAATGGCATTGGTATTCAGCGTTCTGTCCTCTGACACAATGCATGCCACTAATTACCAATTCCCTTGATAAGAACGCTGCCCACAGAATACGTGATGGCAGATGAAGGGGAGCGCAGCTGAGCGCGCCTTGGGTGAACGGTCGGACTCTGCGCCGCTTGGAAAATGGGCTTTCAATCAACACAGTGGCCCCCTTGCTTTTATTTCGGCCGCCGGTCGGGTGAAAAGCGGCTGCCGTGCCCTCTGGCGGCACAAGGCAATTACCTCACCCTATCGTTCGTGATATGTGACAGCAAAACGGTCCCATTCGACAAGCGCCTGCAAAATGCCATCGCGTATTCATCGGGGCAAACATCGTCACGTGATCACTTTAAATGACCACAAGAGTCTTGTGTCAAACAAAAGATTTTGTTTTCACTGTTTTTTTTTTTTGTCTTTGCAGTGAAAGTTAATTGAATTTGTATGCTAATGAGGGTTGTGCATCGCTAACGAGCTCAGTGTGTGACCCATTAACACATTGAATGATTGTTATGCCCGGGGCGAGAATCACCTATAGGAGCTCCAAACACAAAGACAAAGAGGCAATCTGAATACATTATGGCTTCATTTACATGTTGATCTATATTGCATACCTCGCGACACTGATATTTGGCCTCCTTTTTCCATCATTAAGTATCTTTGATGGATAAAGAAGAAAGGAACATCAAGTGGTGTTCAGATGTGGTCAGGTATGGGCCTTCCCCACCACGCTTGTGCAAATTGACTCTGAAATTAACTCTGGCACCAACTACGTCAGGGGGTGGGGGGCGGGGATATCATGACGATCGCAGATTAAGAGGAACGACTCCCCAGACCCACGCAAATTTTGCACAAACTGTTGAGGGGTGAACTCGGGCACAATTGAGGAGCAACGGTGGATGTGGCCAGATTGCATGCGATCTCCGACTCGCCGGTGGCCTCGTGATGGTCATTCAGAAAGAAAGAAATGGGTGGAAGCTCCTGGCTCCCATTGAGCGTTTTAACTGAATGAGTTCTCACCTTGCGTAAGACGAAGGGCTGCTATGATTCACTCGTTCTGCCCCTCATCACCATGACAATGTGTGAAGCACAGTGCGACCACGCGCCCATTACAATGACAAAACAGCTCTTTAAATAACCGTGCGGCGTGAGGAGGAGAGAAAAACAACATTCTGTCTGCGCCTTACTACCGTCGATTACCACGAGGAGGATACCAAGCGCCAATCCCACTTCACCTTCCCACGAGGAGCCACGTCAAGATATGCCACGCTCTCGTAACCCATCCACCAAAGAGGTGGCCAACCTGTAGAGCGCTCGAAAAGTAGCCGCCGTTTATTGCAGGCATGAATTAGCATCCAGATAATTCCGATTTCTATTCAATATGCAGATGGTAACACGTATACAAGTGGACTGTCAAATATTGTTGTCGGCAGAGTTGAAAGTTGGGGGACAAAAGTAAGTTGAGAATTCACGAGTGCTCATGTTTGTTCAGAAAAACATCGGTGAGCACTTCCCCGAGGAAGGACATAAGGAAGTTCATTGCCAACGTTGGACGCGTTCCAATACTTTTGACCACTGGGCATTGCCAGACAGTTAGTCTTGCTCAGCGCTTCAAGTCTAGACGCCTTTGCCCTCACGGGGGTTGCATTTATATTGTTTCAGAGCAAAGACGAGCTTAATCTCCGGGTAGACTTTTCATAATGTACACACTCACACACGTCTAACAGAAAACCGAGGACATGGAAAGTTCAAATCGACCCGGATGGAACATTCATCGCGAGGACGCCGTGTCAGCCGTTCCGTGCTTGTTTTGCCTTTACGGCTACGACCGTCGACGCGCGCCGCCGTTCTCGCGGGCCACTAGATGTGGTTGCAACGGCCGTTTTACGGATGTGTGCCCTGCCCAAATGGATGAGGATCCGCCGTTTGCATTTAAAACAAACTGTCCGTCACGCACCGGTTCTACTTCTGCACGCTCGGTTCGGAAGCGGCCAAATTTACAAGTGGGCAGACGACAACTGCGCATTGACGTTAAGGCCGCCGGTTACACGACGGCACCATGGATAATAATCGTGCAACGTGGTTTTTGGTGCAGGGAGGGAGGCGGGGTGTAGACTTTTCATATCTACTGCGTCTACTGCAGTGCGAGGGAGCTTTAGTCCAGCTGGGGTCAGCATGATGAAAAGGTTAATGAGGGTGGCTGAGGCTCAGGCACGCTTTGGCGGGTTATTGGAGAGGGCTGGAGGGAAAGAATAGGAACGGCGGGGGGCCTGGGCCGAGATGAGGAAAGAACAGGCACGAAGGGACACGGGATTAATCATTCACAGTAAATCAATGATTACCGTCGGCATATGTCTCCCTTCTTCATTTCGGTGCCTGGACAAAAGGAGGAACTTCACAAGCGCATGCTTTTGCCGCAAACACACATGGCGCACACCTTTAACCAGACACTTTTTTTGGGGGGCGGGGGGGTGTCCAGGAAGAGATTAGCCAATTTCCTTCTTGAAGTCTGGAAGAAGGAATAAAAAAAGACCTGAGTCAGCTTCGGATTACTGTTGATGCGCATCTCTAATAAACTAACCTAATCTTCTTGAGTCCTATTTGAGATTACCCCCCCCCCCCCCGGCCCCCCTTGCCTCAGTATAGCATCGCTTTGATTTGGTGCTTTGAAAGAATAAAAAAAACAACAACAAGGCGGAGATAAAATCGACATGATGTTCTTGTTTGCCTGTTTAACTCGGAAAACTAGATTAGACACAAAGCAAGGGGGGGCGGGGGGGTATAGTGTTTAATTTCCTGGAATTTACAATAGTCACGGTGGCCGCCTCTCCCTGTTGACAATGAGTCATGTTTACGAGGCATTGGGCACTTTGATGTTCCAGCGCCGCAACCGGGAGGACTTTGACAGGAAATAACGCAAGTAGTCCGCCGGTCTTGCTAGCCAAAGGAATCAAAGGAAAAACCGCCGGGCACCGACGTGATTCCTACAGTTGCTGCGCTTTGTTTACCCTGGATGTCATCCAGCCATCGCATGATATGCGAGACTGATGACTGCAGCTTTGGGGATTCATTTCACGTTCCCTCATCAGGCGAACTCGTTCAACGAGATCCGCCGTTACAGGTCAAATCAAAGTGACATTTGCGGCTGATTGGGCCGTGGGGCAATGGCATCCTATAGCGTACTAATGGCGATTGACGTGTTAGCTTTAGCCACAATCGCAGACTTCCCGCGCGGACCGCAGCAGACGACAGGGGGGGAATGAGTTGCTGTAAAAGTTCAGATGACTGGAAGCAGACCCGCGCGTGACGTCACGCCGATGGCGTTTTGGCATCCCAGCTTTGCGGTCCTATTTCGTGCTTACCGACACCTCGATACAGTGAAACTTCATATAAGCAAACATACTGGCTGATCAAACATGCGAACGCTGGCTGATTTGCTTTGTGTTTGTGCGTATGAGAACGCGTCCCTTCAAGCTTTGTGGCCACGAATGGGATTCGCTGATCAAATGAGCTTTGATCGTGTGTGTGTGACGTCGCGTCTGTTGACCCCTCGCATCCATCACAAGCTCAACCGGCATAGGCAGCAAAAGCATGCGCAAACATTTTCTGCTTCCAACTTGTGTCCCCTCTGTAGAGGTAGATTTCTATTTTGGACATGCAAGTAGACTTTGAGGTTGTTCTTACGATAAAAGGATGCCAGTTAAAAGTGGAAAACTGTCACTGGCGACAGTTTATACTCTGCGCAGCGGAGTTTGGGGAAGGGGTAGGGGGGGAATATTACACCTTTGACACCTGATTTGAGTGAGAATCGGGCCATATAGGAATCTTGTCGCTCCCTTGCAATCAGTCCACCTTTGAAGGAATAGACGCAGCAATTATTATTATTATTATTATTATTATCATTATTATTATAATATATGTAAAGTGTGCTAAAAAGAAACTTTACTTTGATTGGCTCTGAAAATGGTGGGGTCACACACTCCAAAGGTCGACCTATTCAATACATTGCAAATTATTCTGGAGCTCGTGCGGTCGGGAGGCATTTCACCGATTTGTCAACAGTATTAGTAGGATGATTATTTTTATTCATCATGAAAATGAATTGAATCAACGGACTGGTTCGACCATAATATGATATTTCAAAATAAATCACAGCGCTCATCAACATAGAGCCCCCCCCCCCACGCCGATTTTGGTTGAATGCTACATGCTAAGTGCTGCATTGGAATGACAAACAGTAGGATTGCGTTGTGTACTGCACGAGGTGAAACGGGAAAAGAAGGTCGGGGTCCTGGAACAGCGCACACAGAGAACAGCTGCCACAGGAAGTGGCAACGTGGACTTGATGAAATGGACGCCGTCTGCTGGCTCTGTATGGACCCCGATGAGTGAGCTGGGCAAACATGTGGGCCCCCCTCGCTGCTCAACTGAACCTACTCACCGAGCAACAAGCAGACACATGTCTGAGCCCAAGTACGTGTGTGTGTGGACTCGGGGAGCGGCAAGTAATAATAATTAGTCTTCCCAGCCCAAAAACATTAAAAACGCTGCTCTAAAAAGGGACCAGCATGGATAGATGACATCCCGAGGGATTACATGGCTTCAGCCTGGATCTGATGGAGTGAACTTTCACTGGAGTCTGAGAGGAGGTAAATCAGCCTGACCCGGGCACGTTCACAGGACTTGGACTGCTTTCAAAATCTTTGCTGGGACAAAGGCAGAATCCCGACAGCCAAAACACAGGAAGAGAAATACATGAGGATTGAGAGAGGGAGGTGATGAATGGTCCGCCCCCCCCCGCCCGCCACCTCCTTCCTCTTCTCAGAGGAGGATGACTGTATCGTCCCGTGGGAGCAAGAGCGCCATTCATGTGTCTCAGAAACAGCCAATGAGAGTGCAGGGATTTGGTTCATATGCGAGTTTACTGGGTCGGAGTCGAAGCAACAGCGGTGGCGGCGGCCAATAAGAAGGGGCCGCAACATGTGGGGGAATTAGCCAATGGGTTTCTACTTGGGGTTTCCCTCTTCAGATCCAATTTCAGTGGTCTTCTGGTGTGTGTGTGTGTGTATAATGAACTAAAAACACAGGTTAAAAAAGGGGGAAGGTTATTTGAAGGCTTAAATTTACAAAAAATGGGCCAGATCATTGTAATATTCATTGATTCATTCATCTTCCGAACCGCTTGATCCTCACTAGGGTCGCGGGGGGTGCTGGAGCCTATCCCAGCTGTCTTCGGGCAGTAGGCGGGGGACACCCTGAATCGGTTGCCAGCCAATCACAGAGACGAACAACCATCCACGCTCACACTCACACTCACACCTAGGGACAATTCAGAGTGTTCAATCAGCCTGCCACGCATGTTTTTGGAATGTGGGAGGAAACCGGAGCACCTGGAGAAAACCCACGGGGAGAACATGCAAACTCCATACAGGGAGGCCAGAGCTGGAATCGAACCCGGTACCCCTGCACTGTGAAGCCGACGTGCTAACCACTGGACTACCGGGCCGCCCAGATCATTGTAATACTGCAAGATAATTAGTACAATGCAGTTTTTCCACAAATGAGCGAGAACATGGCTGTGAGGATTGTCATGTTGTCTGTTTACGCACGTTGCTTTGCGGTTTGTGTCGAAATATCTCTTGAACTGTAACGCAGTAACGCCGATGCTATTCGTTAGCCTGTTTGTGGTATTTCGCATTGTTTGTTAGCAGCAAGCGCAACACACTTGAAGGTAGAGTTGAGTGTAGGGGCTTCTTATCGTCCCCGAAGGCAAAGGGTGACAAGGCAAGGTTTATTGTTGGCCTTTTTTTTCGTCGGGGGCGCTTGATTTAGCGCTCAGGTGTGACAACGTTACGTTCATCGCCATCGTCAAAGCCACGTTTGCTAACTCGCGAAAGCAACTGGAGTTACTAGCTAGTAGCTCGGTCGACTTTGAGAATTTTTGTCAACGCGACGGGTAGTACCGGTGGCTCACAGCTGTTTGGCTCTTCTGTTTGTGATTTTACGTAAGCAACGCGGCTCGGGAAGTGGAACGGGCGAGTCGTAATCAGCGGGCGCTAAAGTGATGGCACCAGCCTCAACGGCAAACGCTAAGTATTAGCGACACATGTACCGGTTCAATCAAGGCGCTCAGTCGAGTGCACATGCTCACGCGCGTGTTCATTTGTCTTCCCGCGTGGTTGCGGTGACTTTGATCAGCGACGGCGCGCAGAAGCGCCTCGGTGACAATACGCAGTTTGTCGAGGCCAAGTGTTATTAAAAGGGATTCGTTCTTTTGCATACGCTGGCTAATGTCAGTCCGAATCCATCCGGGCCTGGAGTTTGCTTTTATTGAATCTCCCGCCGCGTCGTGTCCTTTCCTCACTCTAGATCTCATCGTTCTGCGCTTCGCAAGGCGAGACTCGGCGGCAAAGGCTCTCATCGTGGCTCGGTGTTAGAAAGATGAAATAATAATGTTGCGCTGCGCAGTCAGTTAAGTGCATCAGAGCTGGTGATACGCCAATCCGGCTTCGCGGGGGCTGTTGTTATTATTCTTTGATCAGACCGGCAGGAATAACAATCTATAATTCATGGCGCTCAGTCTAGTCTGGGGAAGACGAGAACTCGGCACCTTTAATTATTGATCAAACACAACAGATTTAATATCAATCACTAGAGCACGGGCAAGAGTGAGCAAAAGTCAGAGGAACATCTCGGCGTGGTTGTCCAACCCTCTGATGAAAACAAAACCGAAAAAAAATAAAAATAAAGACTCCAAATACTTAATGCTTGACACGGCGGGGGCTGCCGGAGACGACGGGGGCGCTGCTGCTGTGCAAACATGAAGTGCAGGGTTCGCCCGGAGATTTGTTCACAAGGATGCGCCAATTAGTGCGGGATTTGAGCGCAGCTATCGCGAGTCGTTGAGCAATTTTTTTTTTCGGAATCGAAAGCAGGACACGTGATCGCCGCTACATTGCAAAACTTTTTGTGCCGAGGCCATCAAAAGTCAAAGCGTCACTTCTGATCATTGACAAAAATAAAATTAAAACATTTACACCCATACACAAGATGGTGGGTGGCAAAGCACAAATCTCTTCTTCTCAAATCAACACAGCGACTTGGCTCCAAAATTCCACCAGATGGCACCAAAGAACATTTTTCCATTGGACATGGCTTTGGCCTGAGCATAACCGCCAATCGGTGAGCCAAAAAGGCAACTTTGCAAATGCAGAACTGCAGAGGTTCACTCTGTAAGCTGCATCGACTATCAACCGGTCACGCATTGGGACCATCCATTTCGAATCATTTCTTTAGCCTTCCATTAACCTACTGTAAATGGACGCTTTTGGAACGCAGTACCGGAGAACATGGATACTTCTCAGAGTCAAACCCCAAACCTCAGAAGTATAAATCACCAATCGCTGACACATTCGGAACAAATTAGTCAGGCTTCATTTTGGCCTCTCGAGTAAATCATCAAGTTCATCGAATTGGAGAACTGTGCTGCGACCTCGAGTGTAAAGGCTGCGCTGATGAAGCTTAGCAGCTGTGGAAATACACACGCACGCACGCACTATTTGCAACGGCTGATTTTCAGTTGCAAAATTGTGATTGGAAACATGGACGCACTTACACAGTGTAGAATTCCCACATTATGCATTCCATTTTCGAGAAAGAGAAAGATGGCGGGACTTTCCCCGGAATTTAAAAAAAGAAGGGAGAGAGGAAGCAGACAGTGGGAGCGACGGCGGACAGGAACAAACAGAAGAGTGGGTGAGGGAATGGGTGGGGGGTGGGGGCAAATGCATGGCTTGTCTTGCACATGGGCCCATTTCTCTTTCCCACAGTGGAAATGACCCTGGAATAAAAGCAGCATGTGAAGAGGGCGCATTGCGTGACACAGGAGAGAAAATAAATAAGTCAAGAAATGGTGTGACACGAGAAAGTTCCAGTGAAAGCAAATACTTCTGTCGCTCTCGTCCTCTACTAGCCGGCCTGTCTTTCTGTCTCCTTCCGTGTGACTGTCTGTCAAGGTTAATGGCACGTCTCCAGTGCTGGCCGCCGGTCTTGTCATTGATCTCACACATGGCCACCAACGCCGTTCCATATGGCCTCACTGTGTGTGTGTGCGTGCGCGATAGGGATCAGTCGTCACCACGGTGATTCGCTTCCGAGGTGGCGTGTAAGTGCGTGCGTGGGGTCGGCTCAAACAGCCAGCTGTTGCCGTTCACATTCGTGTGTGTGTGTGTGTGTGTGTGTGTGTGTGTGTGTGTGTGTGTAATAGCAGGAGAAGCCCTCGCTGACATTCAAAAACTTGCCATGTCATCTCAATCTGGGCCGGCCTCACGGTGACGTGAGAACAAGGGAGTCTTTCTCCCAAGTGTGTGTGTGTGTGTGTGTGTGTGTGTGTTCTTGTACTCACAACATTGCAAGGACCGGCACGAGTTTTTAACCAACAGAGTGAGGACATTTTGACGAAGTGAGGACATTTTGGCCGGTCCTCACTTTGACACCCTCTGTGTGTGTGTGTGTGTGTGTGTGTGTGTGTGCGTGAGCCAAGTGCGCTTTTCAAACCACTACCTGAATGAATGCGCACATGCTTTCAAGGAGGGTGGTCCCACCTGTGCATCACACGCGGAGCCAGTATTACTTCTCCCAGAGCATACGAAAAAAAAAACACACACACAGTAAATGACATTGGCCCCGGTACAAAAATGAAGATGCGTCCGTTTTGACGATGAGCCTACAAAACTAGCGCCGTAAATGTCATTAGTTGGAATTTTTAAATTTTGGAAATATACAATCAATCCCCTAGAATCATCCTAAAACCCTGCAAACTATTAGTTTGGCAATCGTTAATTTTGTCGTATTGGTAAATTCGAAATCTTTTGCATTCCGTATCAGTAGTCACATTAAGGAAGCAGCAAAGTGCTTAAATATTTTTATGTTGTTGTTTTTACGTGACACCCCATATGCACAACGTGATGCACCCCGAGGCCAAATCATTTTGTGTGGAATTGCTGGAGACAAATCACAGACAAAGACGGTTATTCAGCCAAGAAATAAATAATAATGATAAGATGAAGGTGGCATGCAACTCTTCTGTCACTTCTCCAAAACTTCACTTGGAGCCATGAATCAAGTGGTGAGTTCAAGTTTCACCCCCTGACTCCGATTTCCCCCCCGCTCTTATGGCAGTTTGCGAATGGCGGCAGCTCAAATGGTAAAATCTTGATGTTTCTGTTTCGGGACTAAAACAGGATGCCTCTGGCCCACAAACAGCTTATTTAAGTATTACAAATATCACATCATCAAGCCCTGTATAGAGTGAAAATTAATAAGCACAGACTTTCACAAATGACCCTCCCAGCTGCCGTGCGAGGAAAAGGAAGACAGCCAACCACATCTTAGCTTGCCAAAAATCACCCCCACCCTGCCCCCGCCTACTGCAAGTACAGTATTGCTGCTTTGCATTAAAGTGTCATACATGCACGGCGCTGCCGCCCACCTCACATTTCATTAGCGGGGGCACGCTCAAAGCGTTACAGCGGCCGCTACGATGCCACAGTAATCTCATTGAGTCATCAAGAAAAAAAATAAAATAAAAAAAAGGGTCGTTTAAGAACAGGAACGGGGAGGGAAGCACCCCATGGAGCAACGGAAAGCAGAAAGTTTTGGGGTCGCGGCGGATCCCTTCATGTGTGATGTATTTTACAGAACCGGACGGTACTTAATGATGCGGGTGTACAAGCTCAGCAATGGGAGTCCTAATGAAGCACGCTATAAGCATTTTTGGTGAGCATTAGCATATGCTGTAAAAAAAAATTAAAAATACAGTCCAACCTCCCAAGGGGTTAAATTCTACTTTTTACACTCATACCAATTCGGGGTGAGCAGTTTTTTGCTCATTGACTATAAAATGATGAGAGCGGAGTTTATTTTTTTTTTTTCAGCATAGTGGAACAGTCCCTGCAGTTATTAGGTGGGCTTTTTGTGATAGTTTCCATTGTACTTTGACATTTATTTTTTAAAATTCAGGGGTTTTTTTGGGATCACTTTTGGGCAGTCTCCACCCATTTTTGTATCGCACACTCGGGACATTTTAATGGACAAACTACATTAAACAATTCATAAATAAAAACACAACCCCTACAATGCTAATTGTAGTCGTCGCATTTAGCGGGACTCTTGCATATACGTCTCTTCAACCAACCGGCCAGTCTCATCCCGAATTGCACGTGGACAACTTTCCGCTGACCGTTACGCTCTGCGGAGCAGCGAAACATCCGAGCGACTAGGCGACGGTCTCGGGTCTCAGACTACGAAAATAAGCCGGTGATGGATGAGAACGACGGTTAGCCTCGCTAGCTTTGGTGAGTCTGATCACCGCAAGTCTGGAATGAGTCGTACCCGTGGAACTATGGCACGAGCGGCGAGGAACGAGTGTGAAAGGCATTCGTATTATGACAGTTAATAATTTTTAAAGTGTTACTTGGAAATTGTCCGCAGAGTTAAAGAATTTAGAGGCTGGCTGGGAATTGATTTCTTGGCATTATTTCCTGCGGGGAAATACTGTTCAGTTTCCATCCGCAGCGCCACCCGAAAGCAATTGTTGCACATCTCATTCTTAAACATATATGCATTGGACAGCAAATGTTATTAAGATGCAGTGTATGAAATGACAACGGCTGTGTGCAAATTAGAGCCTCTGAGCCAAATTCGGACTTGTAGCCAAGACGATGTCGTTTGCATAACATCAACAAATGTAACGTTTTATTAAATCCTCGTAGTACAATGTCGACATTAAAAAAAAAAACAGAAAAGCTGCTTCATTTATTAAAGCCGTCCCTCTTTTTATGATTCATGCACCTATACGTGTTTGTTTTTAATCAGGCTACCGTGAAAACAAGTGACAAATATCTTATCAAATATCAGCACGTTTGAGAAAACAGCTCATTAATACCGCGTGGCGACACGTGCGACTATTAGATGATGAAGTCCCTCCCCCCCCGCGGCACATGTGTATCCGTTTACACGCGCCCGGGTTTGGCCCACTTTCACAATGTCACAGGACATTTATCCTTCTTCCCTCCTTCCTCCCGCGTACCTTTGAGAGAAATGACTTTTGCACATGTGCTCTCTCGCACCCTCGACTCTTCCTCGCACACTTTTTGCGAACACGGTTTTTGCGCCTCGTGCATGCATGCGCTTCGAGGACGACCATCTGGAAAACATATCGTTCCAGCCACCCCTATGGAACCTTAATAAAGGAGGGCTCGAATTTTGGCCGGGCTCCTTTCAACCCCTTGTCTCCTCCTATTTCCGAGAGTTGTGACAGCTGAGCAATCAGAAGTGACTTTATTCTCATTTGTTTGAGAGGACTGACCAAAGTCGTTGCGCTCGTCGAGGGATGCGGCCTTGTCAAGAATGATAAATAAAAGGATCTTCAAAAGAGTACCACTCAAGAGGCGAGAAGCAGCATTCTGGACCAACTGGAGATCCTTAATGGAGGATTAACTGACTCCAAAGTCAAGTGCATTCAAGTAATACAGCAGAGATGTGATGAAAGAAGCTGTACCAAACGGCGCTTTCTTGAAGAAACAAGAAGTACGTTTAAGTGTGAGGCAGGGCACCTTTCACCTTCCAGCATCGCTATAAGCATCTTCCTAGCCTGAATGCTCCTGCGTTGGCTTGCAAACGACATCCTAAATAGAACATATGAGCAAAAAACAACAAAAAAACAGCCAAGAGCCTCTCGAGCCCGTGTCTAGACGAGTCGTGACGCACACACAAAACTCGTCTTGGCGTGCGCTCTATCAAGGCGTAATGACTCCGATGACCTCTGGTTGACTTATATAAGAAACGCTTACACAAGCAGCGACACCACGAGGAGCAGACAAATATAGCTCAGCCGATCTTTTCACCTGTGTGCGCGCTGTGTTAGATCAAGTGTGCGTATATCTGAAAATGCGCCTGGGAGACGGGTGGTTGCAGACAGGCAGAGATGGGGGGTGCTGGAGAAGTGAGCAATTTGTCATCTGGCGGCAACCGTTTGGGCTTTTTTTATCCGAGTACTTAAAAAAAAACACACATTGTGCAGTAGAACCATCAGTGATGTAAACGTGAAGTAAATGCAGCAAATTATTGAGAGAACAGAGCGCACTCAAGGGAAGGGGTGGAGGGGGGGGTTGAGTGGAGGTGTGGGTCTGACTTAAACAGTAGAAGGCCTGCGAGAGCTACTTCCACACTTCAAGGGTTTTTGTGACAGCGAAGCGACACCGTCAGCAGTTTTGCTTGTGAATGTGTGGGTGTGTGTGCGTGCGTGCGTCTATCCACGGGGAATGAAAACTCCCTGTTGTTGCATGAAGCAAGGACAACACGCAAGTGACATTCGGTCACATCTCCACCTGGCTCTTGTGGATCGCTAACTGGCCACAACATTAGGTACACTTGCATGATCCACGAAGCCGAGTCAAAAAGAATGAGAAGAGCCAGGAAAAAACATAAGAATATTTGCCTGTGCGTATCGCTGGATGCTCTGTTTGTAGGCGTTACTCTTCGAAGGGTTTCAAAGTAGCCATTTTGTTTTTTGAAGGTATATGAATATTGTGACATCTCTGATAACTTGCATGACCCAGTCGAGAGGATTTTGCATTGTCTGTATGTGTGACGTTTTTGGGGTTTTTTTCAGCAAACTTCAGCTGGGAGCGACAAATGGTTTGAAGCAAGCACGCTGCGCCTCTAATTCGGAGGACTGTGTGAGCAAGAGAGTGAGAACAGGTGCTCAGAACACATGTGAGTGATCAATCCATTTTTTTCTTTTTTTTTTCGATATGACTGCATCAAGCGGATTTTTGCCGATGGGTCTAACTCATTTATAAGGAACACACACAAAGACATTTATCAATAATTTATTAGGTTTTTTTTGTATTTTTACGACTTTATGTGTTGAGAATAAATCAATTCATGAGGATAAATGGGAGTTTGCCTTATGTTTTATTGTCGTGGATTGGAGGCGCATTTTCTCATTTGCCTGGACTCTCACGCGAGGCTTAATAAGACACCATGAGGACCGAAATGCGCCAAGCGCCTCCCAGTAATTGGGCCTGATGACTACTACAGCATGATGGAAGCGCTTTGGCTTTCATGGAAACAAAACTGCAATTTCCTTCATTTCCTTTTCATCCGACACGGTCGTTGCAGATGAAAGTTTTGGGTCTCGGTTATAAATAGAGCGTATCCTCAAATGACATTTTGACCATTTCACATGAATATGTATGACCCATGCGCTGCCACAGTCATTGCTTTTTTGTCTTTTTTAACACAAGTCCACATTCGCACATACAATCCATTTAACAACATGCAAATGAGAGGGAAAATTAGACACTGCGATGGAACAAGTAGCCAGAGGGCTCATAGCGAGTAATAATAGTACATTTTTACTCTCTTGGTTGAGGAAAGCGGCCTCTCAGGAAATTAAGGAATAGTACTTTCTGAATGATTGGAAGAGTTTTACTCCTGTTACTTCGATGCAATGTGGTTACGCTTTGAAAACGTGTCGACTTTGCTCCCCAGGAGCAAGTGTGCCGTGACAGAGTTGCAGAGAGAGAGAGAGAGAGAGAGAGTTAACCATCTCTGAAGTTGTCCACCTGGCAGCGGCAGGGGGATTTACAACAATATGTGAGCCCTCATGCGCAACGTATCGCGGCAGCGAGGTCGGGAGCAGCAAATTCCAAGTCATTTTCTTACTTGGGCAGCAGAAAGCCAAAAGGTGTGACCACCGGAGACCCTTTCGTTATTTATGATGCTGGATGTGTCAATGCCTCATAAAAGCGGTCCAACAAAACACTCGAGTGGGAGTGGGCCTTGCTCTCAGTGTCACGTCACAATCAGGTCAACTCAAAAGTCAACCGCCGTTTAAACAATATAGAAGATGCAATTTTTGGCATTCGTCAAGAGTTCAAGTCGCCTACGCTTACAAACACACCGCATTTGAACATGAGCCAAATCAATCTGACCTATGCTCTCCACCCAGGAGAACTCTACAGGAATTAATTATCGATACATACTGAACCGACACCAATATCCACCCTTCTAAAATGTCTGAGCATCTGGAAAAGTGCTCCATAAATCTAAAATCACTATAATGAATCACTGTCATTGATTACCGAGCAGCCAACGCGTGCGCTAGTTGTTTTCCATACAAACATCAGATCAATTAACGCCGTGCCGTGCAAACCGCCATGGCCATGAATAGCAAAAACACAAAAACAACATTTTGCTTACTGCGTTCAAATCATGTTGAAATAGCGACGAGGGGGGAAACCTAAACCGAATTCTGTTCACGCTGCCCCCTCTCGGCTACGCGGCTTTTAATGACGACGACCACAAACAGATAAAGGCCGTCATGTGTAAGCATGATAGGAGCCTGGGTGACAGTCGCTGCTGCTAAACGAAGGAGCAAAGCAAGCAAAAACAAACATTCCCGCATCATCCGGGAAGCCGTGATGGGTGAGGAAGAATGTCAACATACACGCGCGCGCACACACACGCACACACACACACACGGTTAGGACGAGTGCGGTGGTACTCAACAGTAAAGTGCAGCCATCCCTGGTTGGCACATAGGACACACATTCACTCAGCGGCAGAGTGTCACACCACATGATTTATGACGGGCAATTATGGTTATGGAGGTGACATCATATCCTACTCACTGGCTCCCCCATGTATCCGCACTGTGTGTGTGTGTGTTGTGTGACTCATTAGTTATGCTGTCTGGATACAGCAGCAACTATCTTTGTTTTTTTTTTTCCCTATTCACAAGAGGGAAGACAAGACATGTCACAACAACATAGCTCAGAGTTTCTCCAGACGTGCAAATGCACATATACAAAAATATGCACAAATGGAGCCCACAAAAAGAGTGTCACAGAACAACTTTTCCAACTCAAGATCAATACTTGACCTAATCCAAGAACACAGACGACAATGGTTGCTTTTTTTGAGGGGGGGGGGGGCAAAAAGCCACGCCAGGTAAGACGGGATCGGTTCATAATTACAATAACATCTTGGCTAATTTATGTTAGCCTGTCTATGAAATTTCCAATTCTATGTTAGCATTGAGCTAAAAGACTTTCATTACAAAAAGAAAATGACATTGGTTGAAAAATATGGATTGTATTATGAGTCTGTCGTACAGTAAACTTCAAACATCCAAAAAGCGTTTCAAACGGTCTCCCTAAATCAGGTTTTTGGGTCTGCAACATATCCCTTGCGATCAAACGGGAAAAAAAAGAGAGCTTACCACGTCCGGCTCATCGTCTCGAGGTCCTGGATTCCGAGGTTGGCTCATGTCTTCTTGTTTGGACCATGCATCTGGTTTCCTACATTCCAAAAAAAAAAAAAAAGTGTGAATAGTTTTCTGTCTATATGTGCCCAGTGAATAATTGGCGGTTGCCAGTGGAGGCCTCTGCCCAAACTATGCATATGCTGTAGAAACTTGCAAAAGTTGGCGAATACTATTCATGTTGATTCACTCCAAATATCCAATTAGAAGTCTGCCACGCCGCTTTGGGCAGTCTGGAGGGCTCACAGAGTCGGTCATGAGTGGAGTTTACGTGCAGAGGGTCAGTGAGGTGTACATGGCAGCAGGCTTAATAAGCCAGTTTGGGAAAACAAAAGGATGAGCAAATGCATGCGAGTCATCGTGAGTGGTTTCATCTTATAGCAGTCAGTCCTAGCCACAGGCGCTTCATACACACACACGGGCTTCAAGTCCAAATTTGAACTTGAGGGAGCAGCAGCCTCCCCCCCACAGCCCTCGCTGCAAAAATAAATAAATAAATAAATAAAATAAAAGGAGAAAAAAAAAATCTAAACAGCCTCTTTGTCTTGAAAGTTTCCAAAGAGCAGCATTTACATACGCTTTACAAATCCCAACACATCCCCGCCTCTGACCCATCAACTGTTTTAACTAAAGTGACCCGACTTTTGCAGCTTCCCGCCCCTGGGCTCAAATACAATTTAGAAACTTCACAGGCCGATTTGAATGAGCAGACCCGCTGGCCTGCGCCGAATCCTTCGCAAGGTCATTCAGAAATAATAATTCATATCGCCAGAACAAGTTACTGGGCTGATGGCCAAACGTAGCTTTCCACACGCAACTCTCTGGAGCAATTTGATGTTTGTAATTAGAAAGCGAAGCGTACTTCATCTTACTCGTGTTCCAGTCTGCCTTTTTCATGCCGTGCCGTCCACTTTGATGCGTCATGCACTCCTCTCATGTCTCAGCACGAGAATGGCCCCCCCTGCAAAGGTGCATAGTGCTGTGTAAAACACAATCAAGGATTCATACAAGTCATTATCATTTTTAATCTTATCATAGGATACTTGCCAAAGTCTTTTTTAACTTACTGTCCCGATATCAATAAAAAATACCAATGCGCATGCCAAGACTTTTTTTTTTGTCAGTCAACCAGGTCCTTTACTGTGTAAATGCAGGCCAAAAAGCAGTGCTGATAAATTTAAAAGATCTGAGATATAAAATCAATCTTTGTGTGTCAATTTTGCTGCCATGTTAAGAGGCCTGCTTTGACTGTGACGTGCACTTTCACGGCATCCTTCCAGATGGAAAAACTCCCAGTGATCTTGTGTTTTGACAATGCATCAACACCCCTGTTCCCTCCCATAAATAACAAAAACATAATGAGAGCATCTCGTAAAGCCCACCAGACTTGGGATCTGCGGGCAAAACCATCAGAGCTCGGAAAGCCAACTCACATGTGGAAATGAACAAAATATCTGGCGAGGCTGACCTCTCACTGAATCCCGAGCCTCCTATGGTTGCGCTTATGAGAATGTTTCATGTGAGCAGACAGCACTGATCCCACAAGAGGTCAAACATCCAAACTCGTTTGTACAGATGTGCCTGCGTCCATCTGCTTTTGACAGCCTTCCAGCACCTCAATGAGTTGTGATCGTACACACAATAAGGGAGATGTGTAAAAAAATCTCCAGTACTCCATGAAATCGTCCAATGTTCACCTTGCTAACTTGGGCTAGGTAGTAACACATTTTGAATACAACATTATTAAACATTATGAAACATTATGGTGTTCCGCAGGGTTCAACTTTAGAGCCCCTGCTGTTGTCATTGTATTCGTTGTCCCTGGGCTACCTGCTGGGTGCCTCAGGTCTGTGAGCCAGATGCTACTGGGCGTACCAAGGACTAAGCAGAGGCTCAGAGGGGATGTGGCTGTTTCACTTGCCGGTGCTTCTTTTTGGAATGACGTCCTGCTAGAAGTTGGGCAAAATGATTCAAAAAAACAAATTTTTATTCGATGGCTTTTGACTCTGCATGAGACGCAGCCTTGTCTTAGCGTTTTCTGATTTTTACTGATTTTGTTATGAATTTATTGTAACTATTTTTCAATGTCAGATTTCCACTCCAAGTATAGCTTTGTATACAGCGATGCTTGTTTTTAAAGTGCTTTATGAATAAAGTTGAATTGAGTAAACGACTCGGTATGATGAATGCTGTCTGTTTCTGCATACGTTACCTACATGCGTGTTTTGCTACGCCATTAATGATCCAACAAAGTGGCTTGGAAAACCGTGACTATTGATATGAAGAATTAGCCTGTTCAAAGTGTTAGCATTAAGCAAAGTACGGGTAGCTTCTAAAATCAAAATATGATAGTTGCATGATTAATTGACTGAATACAATAGTGTAAAGTTGCGTTGAAGTTCTTCCAAAATGCACCGGCCGCCGCTGGCTACATAAGATATCCTTTATTCGTCCCACACTGGGGAAATTTACAACGCTACGCTACGCTAACAATATTGCATTTCCTTGGGCTGATGAAAATGCCATTAGAATCACGCTTCATTAAACACAGGATACACTGAAATCAGATACATTTGACCCACATCATACTCGTCACAATGCCGGAATATCGGTCTGTCATTAAACTTACTGGGTTAGTCATCAGGGAAGTGTTTGTGTTTAAAAAATGCAGCGTCAATTTATTCAACAGATGTTGGCCCAGAAAGGAGCGAGAGCTTTGCTACGCCGCAAGAGGTGTCAAAAGCGATGGCCAAGATTCAAAAGCGACACGGAAACGTGACCTCAAAGAATTGCGATGCTCGCACCTGCCGGTTTGCGGCCGCGTGCATTTTTCATGACAAATCCTCACTGCTTCTTCCGCTCCACCGTGCTGGCCCCAACTCAGTGGAAGCCGAGTGTTCAGATGATGACAACTGTCCGTGGAGATGATGTAATTTAGGTTGTGTCACAGCAACGCTGACACGTTTTAATTTTAGCACTGCGGGCTGCATGTAGGTCGCCGTCTGCAACTGCCTGACCCACCCAGCTCTCTATTTCAGCGCCATGAAAACAAACACATCCCCACTTGAAGAATCATTGGAGTGAGCTGTGCGATGAGATTGTTGGATAGGCTCCGCACACTATTTTTAGACTCTTTCTTCGCTCCACTCCTCACAAAACGGCCTCAACGCAGAGTGGGTCAGGCCGCTGTTGTGAAAGCGCCATATAAATCAGCATGTATTTTATTGTATTGTGTTGTATTTAACCTCACCCTAACCGTCCACTATTGGATTGTACCGTCATGCGCCAAGGCCCGGAGCAGCCTATCCTATCAGACATGCGGAGTAAACAAAGTGCTTTGTGCGGAGCCGTTTCAGCAGCTGACAACATCGCTGATCATATCAAAAACCCAAATTCGGAGTCACCACATCAGATGTTTTTGCATCTGGAAATAGGATGTGTTTATGGATTTTTTTTTTGACCACCCTGAGAGGCAAAAGAAGTCGAGACATATGTTGGGGAGAGGCACTGCTGGCTTCTTAGCACGGGGTTGTATTTATGCATCAGTATCCTATTTGAACTTTTGCTCTTATCTCTGTTGTGTGCACCGCAATGAAATTTTGTGTAAATCTGGCCCACGGCATCAGAAAGCCGTCACAACAGTTTGTGCAATTTCTTTCGACGCGTGTGCTTTAGAAGCCATGAATGGCTATAAAGTGCCGACAAGTGCGGCCGTTGCGGTGACTCCAACTGTATTTGTAGTGTTTAAAGTGCTGTTGACTTTATGGTATTTTGATGCCCTTGCCCGCCAATATTTTGTCCCGTAATATCTCCCTGGGGGCTGAAGAATGATCCCCCCCCCCCCACACACACACACACTTGATGTTTATCTCATCTAGTATCGGAGGGCACATGCAGGTTATGCCGTTGAGCGCAAGAAGCACTGCACTTACATTGTAAAGCAGCTGACTTACATAGTAAGATTTTTATCGGTGTCAGGCCGGCTGGTGCTTGCAAACTTGACGGTTGTGTTTTTGAACTCTGCCTCAAAGGGGAAAAGCCTTATTCAGGATCAACCCAAGGCATAATCAGGGCTGTATCGTGACTCGTATCGAGCGGAAAAGTTAATTGAGGTTCATACAGTTCATAAATAATGGATAAGACGATTGTGTAACAACTTGGACATAAATAATGCTCATCTAAAGTGCTACGTTAACCGTATCGTTTTCATAAAAGGAACAAAGATGATCCAGACACAGTCCGTAGTAATAATAAGGGAAAAAAAATAAAACATTTAAACAAACAAATAGCGGGTCACGTTTTCGGACGTCCAATCCGCATTAAATGTTCTCAGAAGCTTGACTCCGTACAATGAGTCATCTGCAATTAGCACTTCAAGGAAACCCGTCATAGAAATGCATGCAGAATGCTTACCATTACTTTTAATAATAATCATACTTCTTAATCATACTTCTATTCCCTGCTATTGCCATCCCAGAGGGTAGAAGGTCATTCGTTCTACCAACTGGGCTCTTACTTCATTTGATGCAGTAAAACATTACATAACTAGTCATTTAGGATTTACCAGCATCAGAGGTCCCAATATTATCGAGACAATCTAGTCCAAGCCACGTTATAGCAATACGACAAGTGATTCAATGAAATGAAGGGGGGGGCATTGGATTGTGCAGGTGCACCTCATCCACTGGCCCGTGGTGACCCAGCGCATCGTATCTCACTTGCTAATTGCTGTAAAAACTGAATTGGCATCTCCGGCCCTGCTGAGCCACAAAAGACGACAAATCAACAAGAGTAAGCCAGTGAAGGTCAAGCACAGCATCCTCTCCTGAAGTCACTCCTGTTGACACGCATACATTTGGATGAAGAGGGCACTCGACATGGCCGACATCACATCGTGTCAAACGCGCCTCACGCACGACTTCCTGTCTGACGTCAAGCTTATTGAAGACATCCGGTGGACGTTGTCTTCGGTACATTGACCGTGCTGCATCTTTCTCATAAGCTAGCCCAGAGATGTCCCGGCACTTGCGACACACACATGGAGAGTTGGAAATAATTACCATTGTCTCTTGTGGAACGGGGCGTAAATTGAGACACGCTAAATACTGCACCTTAGGGCTCTCTTTCTCGTCATATGTAGCAGACAAATGAATGCATCCAGAAGGAATTAATTGGATTTGGGAGCAGACTCCGGCACGAGCACCAGGACAGACAAACACCCTCTGCCTTCCCCCCCCCCCCCCCCCCCACCCCGCCTTTCCCTCTGTGCACGCACACACACACACACACACACACAGTCACCTCATTCTCCTCCTTTATTCCAGTCATGCCTCGCAGAAATGTCTGCTCCCACCCCCACCAATGGATCAGTCTGCGTCCCTTATTACACACACACACACACACATGCGCACATATGCACAATGGCACGCTCGTCCCAAGAGAGTTGCAGCCTCTCCGGCTCTCTCTTGGATACAGTGTTACCATGGCAGCCACGTTTTCTGCACGTGTAGTACGCGACGGGAGCGGGTGAATGAGACCACACCTATCGATTCGCCGGCTGCCGATTGATACAGCCGAGCACAGCGAGCACACACGCGTAGTCACCATCACCGAGAGCCGTTTGAAAGGAAGACAAGGTTAGGTGTGTTGCACTTTTCAGTTCCAGCTGATTTTATTTCCTTCTCGGAGGAAAAGAAATACAAATAAAAACAACAATCTGTACAGAGGTCTGAGAGGCAGTGATTGACCCAAAACGTTGGCTGCTTTTTTTTTTTTTCTTGTCATAAACAACAAAACAATATTGGCATGATTGGACACAACATGGTCATACACAGCATATTGCACAAATGAAAAGAAAACAACAAAAGAAAAAAGCAAAAAAAAAAAAAAAGAAAATGTTGAAAAATGTCTTGGAAAAAGAGAAACTCCCGGACCACAATCATCTTCGACGTGTCCAAAGATGGCCGTCCTAGTGCCTGTCATTGATCATCATCATCGTCGTCATCATCGTCATCATACATAAAACACACAATCTTTGCTTATAGTACAGTCAGTTTACATAAATATCTTCATGTTATTTTTCTTTTAAAAATCTTCAACACAACAGCTATAGCTACATATACCTGAATCTGAAATACAAATGCTATTTTGCCATGCCATAATATAGGAAAAAACAATTAGCCTTTTGCTATACTTAGCCAACAGGTACAGAAAGATTAAATACTATTTTGGATGCGGTTTTGCGCGAGAACAGATGAAAGCACTTCATACACCTTCTTCCCTCCAAAGTCCAGGCAAAGTGGAAACGAGAGTGAAATTCCATCCAGTGGTTCAAAATAAAACTTATCATGGAAAGTAAGAGCAGAAGACCAAGAAGTAGAAGAAGAACAAGAACAAGAAGAAAAGCACACAGAGGTATTAGCTCTATCTAAACAGTGACACTCTGGGATCTTTCAGTCCTGACAAGTCTTGATGATGTGTACTGGAATAAGACGGTCACCGTTTGAGGCAGCATGGGAGCCCCTCGGTGGTGTTTTTGTTGACTTGGCTGGTGGAACTGGAGTCACTGTGCCATTAAGAAGCATGTGGCTAAATATTGTAAACACGGTGTGAGGTCAGATTGTGCCAACTGAACTCGCCCCTCGCCCAACTCCCCCTCCCCCCGCCCACTCCCTCCCAAACACGAAATGTAGATCCAAACAACAATGCAATGGGGTCTACCCACTCTCAGCCCCGCCCCTCCGTGGCCACGCCCCACAAACCCCTCGACTTTCAATAGATTTTGTACAAAAATACAAGTAAAAAAATCATGACGCACTCCAAAAGTCAGAGAGGTCAGACACTTTAAATAAGAGACACTTCTAGCCCTTCCGCGCTGGGTACAGACAAGTGTATGTGCAGACACACACATACACGCGCACATGAACGAGACCTGTACGAGAACAATACTTCTATGTATAAAAAAATGGGGGCCGGTATAAATACATCAATATAAAAAAAGTCATCTCGACACAGAGGAACTAGAAACTTGAAGCACTAGGCAGAAAGGATGCAGACTAGGATGGGGAGGGGGGGGGGGGGGGCGTTGGTCCTGAATTGTGCACTGAGTGTTTTAAGAAAGCTGAGAAAGGTTTTTTGAAGTCTGGAGTCAGTTTTTTTTTTTTGGGAAGTCCTGCCGTTGAAAGAGAAGCTGGTGATTGTGAATTGTGTCCATCCGACTGTCTCACACGTCGCGTCGTTACGCTGCAATGAACATTTAACAACAGCTAAATCCTCCTCATTCAGGAGAGCATGCGTGTTGAAAGTGGAACTACGTTTTTTTAGAGGGGGGGGGCAAAAACACACTTGAAGTGTCCCCCCCCCCCCCGCCCCATGAAAAATAACACCAATGTTCAGTTTATTGTCACTCGTCATCTCATGAGTTAACGTTCACTTCTTTCTTGCTTACATTCACTCCTCCACTGCTTCCAAATGCAAACGAAGCATTTTTCTCCCCCCTTAGCACCGCCCGCGCGCCCCCGGCAGAGGCACCGAGTCTGTGAGTAGCGCGCACACGCAGCGTCTCCCTCTTTCCACTCTATTCCGTGAAAATGGCTCCGGCGGGGAGGGGAGGGGGGGGGGGGGGGGACGGGGGGGTCGAAGAGTTCACAACTCGGGAGGGTTCGTCGCGGGTCGCCTCGGCTCGGCTGCGGTTTCAGTAGGTGAACACCAGGTTGGAGATGGTGGACTCCAGCCAGTCTCCTGAGATCATCTCGCTCACCTCCCGAGTGCAGTAGTCCGGGAAGTCAAAGTGGGAGCCGGCGCCGCACTCCCCGAAGCTCCAGTCCAAGTCCCGGTCCAGCTCGGCGTCAGAGAAGCCCATGCCGCCCAGAGACATGCTCTCGTAGCCGGGGCTCGGGTTCAAGTCGAGCCGCTCGTCTTCGAACTCCTCATCCGATGAGGAGGAGGAGGATGACGAGGAGGAGACCGACGACGAGTGGGAGGCTGACGGCGTCGGGGAGGAGGCGCGCGAGTACCTGAGGCGCGCGGTGGGGGACGACTCGCTGCCCGCGGGGCTCTGCTCCTCGTACAGGCTCAGCGGGTCGCTGGATTCGGCCGAGCTGCTCAGGGTGGGACTGGCCGGGACCGCGGCGGAGGGAGGCCCGCTCTCGCAGCTGCCCGCCCCGGCGCAGGTGACGCCGCGCCTCGCCTCTCCGGCGCGCTTGTCGGGGATCTGTCTGGCCGCGGACACCGACCTGGATTTGAAGAGGCTCTGGTGGTCGCCGCCGAGGGGCGCGCCGTCCGGACCCGGGGGGCTGCTGCCGCTGCTGCAGCTGCTGGTGGTCTTGCTAGCTACGTGCTTGTGCGCCCGGCTCGCCGCTTTGGCCGCGGGGCTCCTTTTGGCTTTGCCGCCGCGCTCCGAGCTCTTCTCCCCGCGATCCGCCTGCTGCTTGCTCGCCCCGCTGCCGGACTTGACCTTCTTCCTGGGCCGGTACTTATAGTCTGGGTAGTCGGCCATGTGTTTGAGCCGCAGGCGCTCCGCCTCCCGGATGAAGGGGATCTTGTCGGCGTCTTTGAGCAGCTTCCACCGCTTGCCCAGCCGCTTGGAGATCTCCGCGTTGTGCATATCCGGAGACTGCTCCATGATCTTCCTCCTTTCGATCTGCGACCAGACCATGAAGGCGTTCATGGGTCTCTTGATGTGGCCCGTCGGGGTTTTGCACCAGGCCAGGTCGCTCCGCTCCGCCGGGGCGGGAGACGCGTCCATCTCCGAGTCCATCTCCCCGCTGTCCGTGGAGTCCCCGGCCGGGGAAAGAGCTCGGGCGCTCACGTGCTGCAGCTGCCGCTGCTGCTGCACCATCCTTACAGTGCGGTAAATAAAAAAGTGCCGCTTCTCAACAATAGTCCCCACTCGTTCCTGTCACACCGACGAATAAACTTGTGCCTCGCAACAACACCAGGAAAAAAAAACTTCCCAAGTCTCTCTTCAATCTCGACTCGGAACCTTTTGGGCTCAATTTACTTGAAGGAAAAAAATAACAACAACAGTAAAAAAAAAACCGACCCGAGAGTCAACTTTTCAACTGCCGGTGCGGCTGAAAACTCGACCCACTGGACTGAGAACGCGTCGCTGTGGACGACACCAGTGCAAGTCCCTCAAGTGGACGTCAGCGGCGCGGCTCGCGTGTGCGGTTGAGGAACCATGTGGTTGAATGGAGCCGCTGCGCTTTCTCATAGTCTCCCCGTTTGCCTGCGCGCTCTGTCAACCTTACTGTAAACACAACAAGGACCGCCGCGCCTTTTTATAGCTTCTCGGCCGAAGAACCGCCGGCCAATCGGCGCTTGTCTCCATCCCCGGTTATTCACTGGGGCCGCGCCCCTCGCCCTCTGATTGGCCGGGCCAAAAAAGACAGGGAGGGGCAAAAATAATAATAATAATCATCATGTGCAACGAGGATCGGTGTGTCTGACCTCATTCCTGTCAGACTGGAGAAGGGAGACAAACTTGGTGTATTTATTTCATGGAGCTCAGTGAGCTTTATTTTTATTTATTTTTTTACTAGTTGCTGCCGTTCAAACAAAACGATGAGGCAATGAAATGTTTGGAGAGGGATGAGGGTGGTAATCAACCCACCGAGAAATTCACCCAGCCTGTTATTGTGCATCACTGCAACCTAAAACAGGAGTGTGTGAACGTAAAACAGTAGTGTGTGAATGGCTTTCGGAACACCAAAAGCGGAAACACAGTTGAGGTCAATCTAAATCCCAGGGGTCAAACTCTGATCCTCGGCGGGGGGAGGGGCAGGGGAACCATCCCGCATGTTTTTCCTTCTTCCGACTCACCCGATTGGAATGATCAGCTCTCATAACGATCTGGATCGTTTGAGTCAGGTGTGTTGGAGGAAGGAAATATCTCTGACATGCAGGATGATCCCCCCCCTCCCTCCCCAACCCCTCCGAGTGCCGCAGTCTGGCACCTGTGATCTAAACAGTATTATGAAGCAATAAAAACATTGAGCGTTCACCCATCTCAACGCTGCAGCTTTACTCTGGTCACATGTTGATGTCGCGTAAGATCGCATTACCGTTGGTGTCGCTAGATGTCAGGCTAGAGCCAAAAGGAGCTGATGGAGCGTGCGCGGCGGCGCACGTCGGCGCGTGTGCGTATGCACAGTATTATCTTGACGGAGCCGTGTCATTAAAGCTGAGGATGATGTTATGCTCTGCGATGCTTGACTGGGATGTGCGGGCCCCTTCGGAGCAAAGTAAAGTGCGGCGATGGAAATGCATCGCAGGAACCCGTCTTACAAGTACCTTTAAGCAGTGCAGTATTTTGTTCAGGTCATACCAGTGCTTTTTTTTTTTCCGGGGGTGGGCAGGGAGGGGGTAATGTTACTGAAGAAGACGTTCCAAGATGAAAGTCACAATGTTATGAAAATAAAGTTGTCATAACAGAGAAGAGTCACGGTGGAAAACGGACGCATGGATTTTCTCACACAAGCACAAGTGCAAAATTTATTCTTAAATTAGCTCGGCGTTATTGTGGTAACATGTCACCTTGAGCCTTGCATTTCCATTTGCTAGAGCACTTGGCGTCATCGAGTCATTTTGGAGTATATGTGGCTGACTGTGAAAAAAAAAAAAAAAAAAGAAGCGAGGTACGCCCTAGACTGGTTGCCAGTCAACAAACCGCCATTCGCACCCCTGGACAACTTCGGGTCTTCGCCGAAGCCTCTGAGGCGGACACGCTAACCACCATCTACTTTGGGGCTGCGCTTCTCCTTTATTCTATTTTTTACCCCCCCCCCCCGCCCCACCCCACACACACACACAAAGACACATTAAATCATAACTTCATTCTTGTACAGCAAACCCTAAAAAAATACTTTTTGGTTGGGGGGGCAATCCTGTTTCTCAGTGCGAATCTCACCTAATTGTTTTGTTTGGTGGCATTTTGGAGAGCCACAATGTTTTAGGTGATTTCAGAGGCAACTTCTTTTTTTTTTTGGTGGGGGGGCATCAATTATTTTGATGTCATCTATTCTCGCCACCCACAAAATCGGCAATATATACACAACGATTTATTTGAAAAACTATGACTTCACTCTGCCTTTCCAGCAGCTCCTATATTTTGTTGTTCTACTTCTTCCTTTCATAACTTTGCTGCTGTGAATTGGGAATTTCTCCATTGCGAGACTAATAAAGGGTTTCTTATCTTATCTTATCTTATCATAGCTTTTCTATTCCTTAGGTATTTGGCAATATTTTTGATTGAAGAAAAAAAAAATCAACAAGAGGACATGGACAAGAAAGAAAAAAAAACACATTTTGCAAGCCCATCGTTTTTTTTTTAAACCGATATTAGGTGACACTAAGTTAATAATGACTTTGGCAAATATTTTTTTTAGGCGTACAATCTGAATAATAATGAGCTCATTGTTCAGTGCAAACAATTTGAGGACGCAGCTGCCACCTTATTTGTCAGCCCATTGTGTACAGTGCTCCTCGGGGCCCCCCGACGCGCACGCTGAGCTCGCACGCCCTTATAAGGGGCCGCACGTGCGGCTATCTGTCATCTTACCTGTCTGCGTGAGCTGCAGCCGTCGGGTGGTTTCCACCACGTCACACTGGGGCGGCGCCATGCCAAGCGCCCCGTCGTCCGGGCCATCTTCAGAGCCGCGGGATCCCGTGGTGTTTACCCCCAAATACACCGACACTTGGTTTCGGCTCTGTTGACGCCTGCAGGGATAGTGTCATGATGAGAGAGTGCGGCGGCGGCGGCGGGAGGAGGAGAATTCAACAATGACTTCACAAAAAGAGCGTTCGCCGGTGTTTGCGGTGCGTGCTGATGTTACGACAGCTGTTGTGGATGTTGTTTACACTTCTGGGAATGAGGCGAGATGACATTTAAGGGGCTTGGGAAATCGGAATGACTTAGTGGCTCTTTTGCAAGAGCAATTTCCTTGTTTACTTGTTAGTGCATGAAGCTAGGTCAAACCTTTCGAGTTCCGTGTTGGTGGAAAGCCCCCCCCCCCGAGTGCACTACAGGCCGCTCGTGGCGGCGTGTGTGCGTAACCCCGTTCCTCCACAGACAGATTTATGACCCCGAGCCGGTTACCGATTGGCCCGAAAAGACAACGCGGGTGAGGCTAAAGCGCGCCTTTCTCCCGGCGCTGTCAAACGGACGTATTCATTACAGCGCTCTCGCCGCCCTCGGAATGACGCGCCACTTTGACCTGCCCGCTCGTCATCTGCGGGTCAAACACAATGAGGCCTTTGTGCACACGCCTCCGAGTGTAAACGTGCGCGCCTGCGTGCCTGCGTCTGTGCCCGAACTGAATAGGCGCCTTTCCAAGGATTGGAAGTTTTATAAAGCAGCGGGAAGTCCCTTCCACCCTGCAGTCAAATGGAGAAAGTGAAGACTAAGCGGTTGATTGGCATCCGTTTTTGCTCTCGGTGACTCATTGTCGGGTCACTTTGGTCGCTTGAGAGTTTGCTGCGGATGCGTCAGACAGTGCGGGCGGCGAATGCTCCATTGCACCCACATTGTGCTCTTCATGAAACTCAATTTTGGTTTTTTAACATTGGCCCACACTGTATCCAGAGAGAGGCCTTCCCTTTGTCATTTTTCTGGCAATATTGTTCATTTGGCCTTTGTTTTACCATCGCAAAGTGCAGATTTTGGAAAAAAGCGTCGAGTATTTCTTGCTACAAGATGAACGAGTTTGATCAAACATGATTAAAAAAGAATTCTTCAAAGTCGAATTCGGAGCAAGGTGCAAATAAGAAAATACAAGAAAGACCGTCTCAGTCTTTACTGGAGTGGAATATTGGCCTACCACATTTATTTTTTTTTCCAGATGATTTTTTTTTTTATTTCGGGTAAAAAGCAATGAAACAAAAAAAAAAAAACGTCAATAATGGCGTGCTTGTTCACTTTTGATCTCACGTTTGGGTTCAAATGCTCTCAATGAAGTCCTTGTCGGTGGCAAATCAGGAGCTTCTATTGGAGCCGCTTTCTCCTGATGCGAGTCAAAGTGTCAAATAAGTCAAGCGAGTCCCGTCAGTCGACTGCTACGCTCGCACCCCACGAAAATTGCCCGTATGTGCACACAAGGCAAAAGACGTACAAACACACCCTCAACGCGAGGCAGTACCAGTCTGCCGCTGCACAACTCAGACATGAGGCATAGTCAAATCAGGAGGGCACACACACACACACACACGCACACACACACACAACCATCCACTCCAACAGTCTCACAGCACTTTCAGACACTCAGATTTTTTGCGTTGTGTGGAAAAGCCATAGGACCGGAGAAGGAGCATCGAGTGGGAGCACAGATGAAGGAGGGGAGGGGGTGATGGGTGGGGGGGGTGAGCGATTTCGGTGGAGGCAGAAGTCGTCAAGGGCTCATTTTCTTCTTTTGCAAACGTTGACGCCACCGCGCTCATCTCCATCCAAAACGGAGCCTCGACGAGCCGCGTGGACGGGAGACGGGACGGACGCTTTGTAATGGCACCGGGACAAAAACGCCCGCTTGGAGTCGGGTCCGGATGGAACGAAAGATGCCAAAGGAGAAGCTTTTGGATGGATGTAGCGCAACAACGGGCGTTGTTTGGTTTTGGCTCGTTCAGGACGGATGGCAGAGCAGAATTTGCCGGGTCGCACCGATTTCGACAGAAGAATCAATGTCTGGGAAAGAAGTTAGGCACTGAGGAGAGAAAGATGGGGGGGGGGGGTGACTGCCTGACCCCCCCTCCCCGCCCCAAAACAAAAACAAAAACATTCTATTGCTCCAAATCTGCACGGATTGCATCGCTTATCTCCCTGCAATCTCCCTCTCGGCATTTCTAACCTTTTTTGTCTCCTTACTTTCAATTCGAGAGCTGCAAAGCAAACGACATACGTCGAGCAAGCTTCGGAATGTACAGACGTATAACCTCGCACGCCCCCCCTCCCCCACACCCCCCTTTTCCTCCTCCCCTTTAACAAGCATAGCATCCTCCGGGCACGTCAGGTCAGGGGGAACGGCGCGTCTGTCCTCAGCTCGCCCGGGGAGCGAGCGCTGTCCTCAGCTCGCTCCCGCCCCGCCAGCGGGGGGGCTGGATGAGGCTCAGCCGCGGAGCTCGGAGACCCCTCTGCGGCTCCAGACAGGCTCGAGACGCACTGACCTACATCAGCCTCTGCCAGACGAGCAGAGAGTGGAAGAGGGTGAGGGATGGCGGTGAGAGAGGGAGAGCGCGTGAGAGAGAGAGAGAGAGAGAGAATGAGGGGGGGGGGCGCAAAATAAATGCAAGACGAGTGATCAAATTAACTGCAAAGCAAGAGCAAGCTTTCCAAAATATCTCACCTGAAATCCCCTTTTCTCTCATGAATTCATCCAGATGCGTCCTCACCTAACTTGCCTCCCTCTCTCTCCCTCCCTCCCTCCCTCCCTCCCTCCCTCATCAGCTTCAAACGCACGGCGTCGCACCACCCGAATCGTCTCTTCGCGTCGGAGGATTAGTCGTCTCTGGCATGCGAACTCCGCATTAGAAAAAGGAAGCTTAGCTGAAGGCTGAGGCATCATCAGCGTCCGCCGCCCTCGCTCGACGGCTCCTCACATCTCATGCGATTCACTTTTGCGCTTCCGGAGCGAGAGGCAGAAAAGCGGAGCGTTTGCGCTTCGGGCCGTCACGAGGACGCGCGTCTGCCTCGCGACGTGGGATCATTACGAACAATGTCTTCTCTATCCCCCCCAGGTGTGAACGTCAGTCAACCTGGAGGCAAAAAACCTTTTAGGAAGTGAGGTCAAATCTATCCGGGTCGGCGTCCCAGATTGGGACGAAATGGAAGGTGGCTCGGGCCTGACAGGCTTCATTTACTATTCTCCTCGAAAGCTCCTCCTGATTTATCGCCAGCTGCTCGTACCTCACGCTTCATCTGCAGAGGATGGACCCCCGTGCGGAGGCTGCGGACATTTTAGACCGAGTGTTCGGCTGAGATTGAACACATCACCGGAGATAAACCAAAATCCTCTCTCCCCCTCTCTCACACTGCAAGACCTTCAAATTGCACCTGTCACATCAATGACAACTTCTGATGGAGTAAAAGCTTATTTGCTGTCGCCATCTGTCCTCGGGGTGGGGGTGGGGGCTAGGGGTGGGGGGGTTATGTTTATGTCTTGGGAAGTAATCCTTGAAACGTAACTTTGCGATGAGCTGTTTTTGCCCCGCTCGACGATTGCAAGCGGAGCACTCGAGTTTGTGTATGGAAGCTGAGCTATACGGCCGCCCCCCCCCCCCCGAAATGCCAAAGAAATGATCTTTCGAATATCAATTCAGATGGAAATCTCCCACCTTATCCTCGCAAAAAAAAAAAAACAATGCAAATAGGACATCACGTCCATATCGTCTTTCACGGTTTTGTTTTCATGAGGGGGTTGGGGTGGGGGGACTCTGGACCGGTGCAGCCATATTTTCAAAGCCAGTGCCCAATGGAGACAGACAGAGACGTCAATGTATATGTTGCCTTCGGGGGAAGAGTGATCGGGTCCAGATGCAAAGAAAAGTGGGTCACTGCACTACAAAAAAAAATGCCCCAGACACTTTCCTTCCCTTTATGTACACTGCTTGCAATGTACACACGAAGAGTTGCCAAGTCAGACCATTTCCCTCCCCATCTCCCAAAATAGCACAGAGCGGACTTTGAGTGCGCCTGTCGACTTGCATCTGGCAAATATCCGACATGAGCTTCCACCCCTTATGGACAGAAAAATCACTCCAACATAACAACAGGGTATGTGTCACATCTTTTGTCTTGGAGTCCTTCTAGAATGCCCAAAGTAGTAGTTGCCTTAAAGCCCCAGATTCTTTCAAGCCATCGCAAACAAAAGTGCGGTTCGCTGCTCACGTCTTTGATGAAGCGTTTCAGCACGACCGAGGCCTTGGATCGGGACCAGCTTGATCTCCTAGGCGGGACTTTCAGAATAAGTGTTTGTCAGGAGATTTGAGGCCGTTTGCTGAGGTTGTGTTTGCATTCTCGGCCGCAATATATCATCTGGTTTAAGGCCAAGAGTCTGCCAGTGGACTTTTCCACGTAGGGTTGAAAATGTGGGCATGCAACTGAATTGGCTCGGGTTCAAAGACATTCGTCTGAGCGTGGCCCAAAACGTACTTCGGCATGCTGCTAAGGAGCCGTTACATGGGCTCTTTTGTCAGGTTGTTGAGAGAAATGTGTTTGGGAGCCTGAAAAAGTAAACTTAATAAAAGCCCCCCCCACCCCCCTAAAAAAAAGTCTCTGTATGGATTTGTGTTGGAATGGAACAAACTTATTACAAAGTCAACGTTGACGCTGTATGTCATTAAAATGCTATTAATCTATTCCGGCCTCTTTCCAAAAGTATTATGAACTGAATAGAACAAGTGCACTCGATGTTGTTATGAAAATACACAGATGAAGAGATACAGATAAATACAACGAAACGAAACGACGCCAAATTAGCACATTAATTCGACGGACATTGTGCTGCTCACTCTGCGGTGCGCACCTTGGCCACCTGGGGGCAGTGTAATACAGACATGCTGATATAAAAATGGAGAGGTTTCAGCTTCCCAGTAAAAGTCATTTTCGTGGTTCGTTGAGGTGACCCATAGAGGTACGGTTGCTGAGCTTATGATAAATAAAATGAAAACCAGTTCAAAAATGTATCACGCCTACAGCCTGAGGTCAACTTGGCTCGGGTGCGCCCGCGACCCTTGCGAGGATAAAGCGGTTCGGGTAAATGGATGAAATAAATGTGCTTTCATCTGAATTCTGCCTATTGTGAGCTCTTTCTATCTTGAAAAAAAAAGAAAAGAAAAGAAAAACACCACCTGAAAACGGTTGACACACTTTTTCCTCCCTGCCCCTTTGCCTTCAGCTTTTTGTCTTCACTTAACATGCTACACATAGTGACAAATGTCGTCGCTGTGAGGGTCACAGGAGAACAGCAATATCCAGATGAACTCGGAGCATCTAAACAATTGGGAGCAGACACACACACACGCACACACACACACACGAGTAGGGCCGGCTAAGGAAGGAGAACATGATTGGACTGGACAGCTGGTGTCAAGCCATGGGGCATTTTCGGCAGTGTTATGATGCGTAATCATTCAGTTGTCTAAGGAGGTGTGCGGGGGGGGGGGGGGGGGGGGATGTGACAGTGCCGCCACGCACAGGTCATTCCATAGCAATGGCCAGGCTGCATCGCATTGATTAGTGTCTGAGTGTCGGGCACATCTTGAGGCTGCAATGTAGCAGCGTCGCCGCGGTGACGAGGGCCGAGTGTTTGCCGAGGGTTGTTCTTAGAGAAGCGGATGTGTGTGCGTGCGCGCGTGTGTGTGTGTCGGGGGGAAATGATTAAAATGCCTCCGATAATCATCAAAATATAATCCTTCAATTACAATTATGGAGGCACGAGAGCTCTCCCATCTGGCAGGCGGAATATGGAATCAAACAGGCAAAGAAAAACACGAGAGCCTCGAAGATGGAATCTAACTTTTCAGAAGACAATTATCCGAAGGGTCCCTTTGGCTTAACGGCAATGATGTGACACTGCAAAGGTTTGCAATGGCTGGTGCACCCACCCCATCCCCCCACCGACATCCAAGCCTCCTATGGATCAATGTTGCCACATTGTAGCCTCCGAGACGTTATGCTCTTGAATTATGCTCTTTATTTTCTTAAAAGGGCGGCCCGGTAGTCCAGTGGTTAGCACGTCGGCTTCACAGTGCAGAGGTACCGGGTTCGATTCCAGCTCCGGCCTCCCTGTGTGGAGTTTGCATGTTCTCCCCGGGCCTGCGTGGGTTTTCTCCGGGTGCTCCGGTTTCCTCCCACATTCCAAAAACATGCGTGGCAGGCTGATTGAACGCTCTAAATTGTCCCTAGGTGTGAGTGTGAGCGTGGATGGTTGTTCGTCTCTGTGTGCCCTGTGATTGGCTGGCAACCGATTCAGGGTGTCCCCCGCCTGCTGCCCGAAGACAGCTGGGATAGGCTCCAGCACCCCCCCGCGACCCTAATGAGGATCAAGCGGTTCGGACGATGACTGACTGATACGAGTTCAAGTGTCCGGCGTGCGTTTTGGTTTCCTTTGACTTAATCATGAGCTGTCAACATGAGAGTTGAAAGAATTTCAGGCAGGCCATAGCCTTGTCTAACAGCAACGTATTGTTTTGCTGCCATTTTGTGTCGTACATGAGTACCGGAGCGGCCGAAAGTGTCCTGAACTGACCAGACAAAAGGGAGAAAAATAAAGAATGATTTCAGAATGTTGCTGAAGTCTCGGGTGGGGGAGATTTTCGAGAAGAGACAGGAAGAGGGTGGATCAGAGGGAAGACAGAAAAAAGGGCCGCTTGTATTCGTCAGCCGCACATCGAGTCCAGCCGGTCTGTGTGTTCATTGCCTCACATTTTCTTTTTCTGCTTTCGTCGTCTCCCCGGGGCTGTGCGTTGCTTTCATAGCCCAAGGAGCCTTATCTAAGCAGGCCTCCTGAGAAAACACCGAGACGGGGAGAGTGAAGACTGCGCAGTGGTACACGGGGAAGGGGGTCAGCGCTGCCCTTAACACTAATGAGTCACGCATTCTTTGAAAATGCAACCGTTTCAACACTTTTAAGATGGATTGATGCAACACCGCCTGCAGGGGAAAAAAAAAGAAATGAATTCTTAAAATGAACTGGAGCAAAACACCCTCGAGCAAACAACAATCGGTCCGGTAGCACTTCAGTGAAAGTGACCGGGTCACCTCAGGTAACTCTTCAGATGCGCGGCGGCCAACGTGACAAAACAAGCTGCTTATGTGTTATGTCACCCGCTGCGAAGTCATCGTAGGTGAGAAGGAAATCTGCCGAGTCAGACCACAAATAGATCTGGCAAACGAATTGCCCGGAAACGATGACTTTGTCCTCGTCATTGTGAAAGTGACTCCAAACAACAGGCGGCGATTTCTTTGGCCACAAGCACAAGCAAATACAACCCAATATGAGTTCAAGTTGAGTTTCAAAGTAAGTTGCTTGGAATTATGCTTCTATTAAAAAAACAACAACACCCTTTATGATGACCAGGTGTGAGTTCATCATTTACCAGTCAACATGACCTCAAACGATAAGCAGCCATTTTGTTGGAACTTCGCCACACGTCGCTTTCCTCGTGTGGCGCTTTCGTTTTCGACGTGTGGCCTCCTCTTCGCGCCAAGATGCGCATTTACGTTAACGACATAACAACTGTAGCACACGCCGTTGCCTCAGCTTCACATTACTGGAGCGTGATGTTCTCAGCTCGGGGGCCAAACTCTCTGACTCCCTCTGTGTGTGTGTGTGTGTGTGTGTGTGTGTGTGTGTGTGTGTGTGTGCTTGTTTGCAAACTGCTGAGCACAAGCCAGAGACTGGGTTCACACCGGATTAGCTGTGAGTTGGCTAAACACCAGATAGCAGCGATAACAATGTTTGTGCCCGTAGGTGTGTTTGTGTGCTGGATGAGAGGTAGTGAGTCGAGTGGAGGTGGGGGAGGGTGTGTGTGTGTGTTTTGGGGAGGAGGGTGGGGGCTGATATCAGCAGGAATAAGCCAAAACACCGATAAGGCTTTTTCAGCATCGGCACTTCTAATGGTCGGTTGCATGCTAGCACATAGCGATGCCGTTTGCTGACCTTTATTTTCAAACGTCAAAGTGAGCGGAGAGGATCTAAAGAAGGAAGGATGGTAGGAGGGGAAGAAAGATTTGCCATTTCTTGATCCCCCCCCCCTCCCACGAGCGAAAGCAAACGGCATCTTCGCTTTCCTTCCCTGCGCTTCCTCTTGTTCACCTTTCCTCCATCGTTCCTCCCCAGAAATAAAAGCCCCCGTAAAGATGAGGATTCATCGCGCCTCGCCGTGGGAGGGGCAAGGTGAATCTTTTAAAAGGCTCCTCGTGTTCCCCAGCCAATCCATTGATGTTCAAGTGTTTAACGCGCAAACGGGGCCCCACGTCGACACTTCGCCTGCCTCGCTTTAAACGCCGGAGCGTCGCGAATCTTCCACGGGACCTCATTGATGTTGCTTGTTTTTACCTGCGAAAGAAGACGCTAATCCTCCCCGATGCTCGCCAAGGTGATACGCGCAGGGGGCGAGAGGGGAGGACCGCCCGTCTGTCAACGCCACCTCAACAAAGCCGGCCGGCTCTTTTCAAGCAACACACATGCGAGCGCCAACCTGGAAATAACAAGGCATCGTCTACAAAAAGCCAGATTGTAAACGTGGAGCTGTCGAACATCCTTCTTGACATATGAATCGCGCGAACGGAGCTGCCCCGAACGTTAAACAAAGACTAAGAGGATTGGCAGCCTCCACTGGCCTCTGTGCCTCTGCGCAAACGTTGCTGCGATTCAACCGCCATTGCGAGTCATACAAATTGAGGCTCATTTTCAATAAGCGGGAGATTATTTCAGTGGCTTTGACATAAAACGATCTTCCAACAAACACATTGTTGGCCATGAAAACCGTACGGGAGACGGGGAATATGTTATCCGAGCAAAGAAAGAAGCTTTGTCATCTATTTAAAGCGGCCGTTTTTTTATCCAAGCTCTCAAAGGGGTGTCAGTCTTGCGGAAGGAAAGAAGAAGAAGGAACCTTTCAGTACATGTGTAATCTGCCATGCCAGGCCTGTATGAAACATTATATATGGGGGCCGGATTTATACGGCAGGTCCGAGCGGCCAATTCTTTGAAGCACGCCTGTGATTTATTATTATTATCCCCCCCACCACCCCCCCACCCCGGACTACTTCCACACACTTCAACTCATACTCAAAACGGCAAAATTCACACTGACAGGAACACAAGAAACAAATATGACGAAAAGTAACTTTGCAAGCATTTAATGGAGCAGCGACGACACGGCAGTAAAATACAAGACGTAAATAGTGTACATATTTTGCACACCATTTGGACCCGTCTTGATTGAAATGGGGGAAACTTCAGTCGTCAGATTGTTTTCCCACTCCTGCGTGCTCTATAGACACTTAACCGTCTTAAAAACTTTTTTAAAAAGTATTCTTGTACTTCTGTTTTCAGCAAGTTGGAATTTACTACAGCTAATAAAAAACTCTGCTAGCTCAATGCTAACGGTCAGGGGAAAACGTATCCGCGGCGGAATTCCTTCTCCGCCACGGTTGTTGCTGTACTACGGGAAGGATCCTCAACACATGAAAAGCAAACCTACAAGCACAACTAAGAGCAGAACTTTGTTTGGGAAAATTCATTGTTAGGACGACAGTGAAGGTCAAGTTGCTCGTAGAGTGTAAAAACTCATGGAGAAAAAAAAGCAATCAGTTAAAAACCTGCGATATAGCAAGGACGTGAAAATGAATCGGGGCTTAATGTATAAACAAATGGTAAAATAACAAACCGATAATTCATCAAGCAAAAAAAAAAAAAGATGATAGCTTAATATTTTGCGAACACCACTTACTGCTTTGCTCAGATTAGAAGTAAATTAAACACTCTCCATCTTTGTCACCTTCACATTATCACACACACACACACGCGACTCATCTTCATGTGGGAGTGTGAATAGAGAAAGCTCCAGTCTCCTCTAAATCCCTAAAAGCTGTCATTGACTTCAAACACACACACACACACACACACACACACGCACAAGCGCACACACACGTCTTCACAGTGGAGTGCCTCTGCCAACGTCTGGCTTTATTTTTCTATAGGACGCTTTAGATATGGCCCCTACAGCCCAGACCTGCCACACTACAAAGCAACACTCACTTCAGTTCATCTGAATTTTACGTTCTATGGGCATAAAATAAATCCATGCCCCTCAAGTCACATCATTAACACATTAGATGTGATTTTTTTTTTTAAATTCGACCTTAAAATGACAGAAAGCAATTATTTTTTTGCCGTTTTAGCGGTTTTGTAATTATTCATGGATGGGATTTCAGTGCTAACAGAGTTTTCGTTATATTTTGAAACTATATTCCCCCTCTCCCCATGGGAAATGCAGTGGGGAGCCATGAGACAAAAAAAAATCTATCTCAAATCAGATTTAACCATTGAAATGAATAGAAGCGCCATTAATCCGTGCTAGTCTTCCTCTGAACGAGCAAAAAAAAATATTTTAATATGTATTTTCATAGAGGAATAGAGTGCTCCATAATACTGTACTTAATAAAGACACAAAGACGTAATTCAATAGAATTCAAAAGAAAACGTTTTTTTTTCCACACAACATTGAAGACAGACAGACGGAAACACTGTTCATTGAGATGTCTTAACTACTTCCAGCTCAGCAGTGCGGCACAATTTGCTGTTCAATGCAGAGGATAAAGAATACATGAAAAAACACCGTCTGCATGTGTTTCTGCACCATTTTTGTTCAATCGTTGCTGGAAGGGTTACAGCACGCACCACAGATGCTATTTAGCATTCGCATTAAGGTAGCTGAATGAAAGGCTAAGCTAGTGTATGTGTGGTTGGGGGAGAGGGGAGGGGGGGGGTTGGGTCATGGGTATATAATATATTCTGTGACCCACATTTACGTGTTGAAAGGCAACAAAACTACACTGCAGCCCTCCCATCCAATTTCACAGCACATCACTGTCAGTGTGTGTGTGAGAGAGAGAGAGAGAAAGAGAGAGAGAGAGAGAGAGAGAGAGATAAAAGGACCGAGTTATCCATCTTATCCAGAGGAGATGTTTTGAAAGAAACTATTAATAAATGTATGAGAGGCAAAAGAAAAAGGATCATTCTGCGGCTTTGCAAAAATAATAGCAGGGGGGGGGGGGGGGAGTTGTACAAAGAAAAAAAAAAGGAAAAATAAAATCACAGCTTGGTAGCATTCTAGCAGACACTGCTTGCAACGAGCTATACGACCTAATGGAAAGACGTTATCTCCGGTCAGCTTTCCTATTTATTATTCACAGGATGGGTGAGAAGGAACGGTGGCGAGCTCAACAGCAGTCAGTCACAATATGTCCCACAGCGACGGCACCCTATTCATGTGCAAAATAAAGATTAATAAGCAGCGCAGGCGCATCAAAGAGAGGCTGCAAAGTTGGCAAAAGCCGGAAGAAGCTTGGAGCTTTGATTTGGAAGGCTTATATCAAATGCAAAATAGATTATGGGAAAATAACACGGAAGGATTTCTTTTGTGGTGGGAAGACGGGGGGGGGGGGGGGGCATTCAATGGCAGGTAATGGATGCTAAGCATTCAAATCAGTAGGAACACTGAACATTTTGTCTTATGAAGAGGAGTGAGTTGTAGACATTTTCATCATCTTTGTAAAGACGAGGTCACAGATTATTTGTTATTTCAGAGTTTAGAGATTTTAAAAGGCTTCTACTGGTCCGGAAATCATTGAGTGGTTTGGAGTCCGGAATACAGTAAAGGAATTCTAATTGAATAGAAACTCAGCAAAAGGCTCTTAGATCTGCAGATGTGGGCCGCTTAGCGGAGCCAAGAGTTCCAAGCAAACATGGTGAAGCAGCATTTAGTTGTTATGCTGCACGGAAACTGAATAAACTGCCAAACGAAGTCAAATCGAGTCCAGTCCAGGTCAAAAACCTTTTCTCCTCATACCTTTGATTTGATGACCTTTTAGTAGATGTACGCGACGATGTGCGATGTACGGCGGGCTTCGGCGAGTGTCGGCAGAACGACGAGTCCCGTCAGAAATGTTAATACATTCAAAGGGAAATTGCTTCGTGTTTATCTGTAATACGGCAAAACGGCTCAACTTTGATCCCCGGGCCCATGTCGAAGCTTGCGCAAACAGCGCTGGCATTTCAAATGCTAATTCCCCACCGCGCGCGGTCTTATTAGCTATAACCGCCTTCCACGCGGACAATGAAATGCGCCACGAGACGAGAAGAGTGCAGATTATTGAGAACGTAATAGCGACAGCCATCTTTGGGAGACGTGTTTATGAGCTGCGCTCGTGTTCGATAATGAGCTGATAAACATGTCAATAAACAACATCGACGCAGCCGCTTGTTTGGACACCAATTTTGTGTTTCTGTCTGTTTTCTATGGTAACACGTTTGGATTTTAGAGACGCGCTGGCAGGCGGGGAATATTTAACAAGCCAAATAGCCTTGCTTTTCTTTTTTTTTTTTTGCTTTTTAGGTACTCAGCAGTTGCTATGCAACAGCATCCTCCAAAGTGTCAGGTTCAGGGCTACATTCCTCTTCAGAAAAGGAGCATGAATATAGGTGTGCATTCAGGATTCCTCATTAGAAAGAAATTCCAAAATGTTATGTTTGACATTTTCCCCACAATTTTTGAAGGCTCGCTCGGATCGTCGCGGCCTCGTCTTTGTGCCGAGCACATTGTCTTCATTCAGTAGTCATCCGGGCGCCTCCTTTTCAGCTACGCTCGTCAGAAATCACTTTTCCTCTCACTGTGATCATCTTTGTCTGCTCTGCTAGCAGACACACACACACACATACACACACACACACTTTCTAGCCATGTACCTACCGTACTGCGTCTGTGAGTAGGCAGACTGTCTGTATAATTGGGTTATCCTTTTCTTCTCTAGTCTGATGCACAGAGACACACACACACACACACACACACACACACAACTAGTTTGATATGTGGAGACATTCACGTACAGATTGTTGCTGAGGTAGGTGATGTGCTCTCATGCGTGTTTTCATTTAAGGGAATAAAAGGGACAGCGTTTTGATGGGACAAGTCTTCATTCTCATATCAATCCAATCAAATCAATCCTCTCAACTGCGGGGGGGGGGGGGGCTTTTGTCTCCAGATTTGACCTGCATGCTGGCAACATATCGTGTCTGCGTAGACGGTATGCGTTTTCTCCCAGAGCCGGCAAACACAAATGCATATGGACAGATGCACACGGCAATACAGTGGTGATGAAAGGGCACATTTTCCCAAGGTTTAGTGAAGAGCGCACTCGCATGCGAAAGCCTGGACGAGCCCCCGCCATTGCCCCCCACCCCAGTCCTCCACGCGGGGCGTCCGCCTCCACTCGATGTGTCGCTTTACCGCAAACCTGGACCACAGTGAGGTGACCCTGTTTTAATGTGTTTTGAAAAGGTCTCCGCCTGATTCCGAAAGGCCCTTCTAGGCTTCTATGCGTGGCTAAGCTTCAGCGTGATATCGTCAGACACGGAGAACGCTCACATATTGGACCGCTGACACACGTGCGTTCATTACCAGAGGAAAAAAAAAAACAAAAGCAATATCAAAAGGCAATAGCATGCCTGAGTGGACGTCAAACCTAACAGCTAAGGGGGGGTTTTATACCTGTTTGAAACCCCCGTCTGACACAGTGGAGGATGCCGGACCAGACTTTTTCAGCAGTTCTTTTCACCTAATGAGGAACAACAGTAAGAAAAAGTGAGCCAAAGCTCCTCGGGGCTGCCAACAGAGTCCGCGCATTCTGTCAGATGTGAAAAAAAAAAAAAAGATGAAGAGGAGAAGAAAGCCCCTGCAAGTTGGTGATGGACGGCAACATAGAGCGTTGGCAGGGTGGCCAAGGAATACAAAGGAGAGAAACGCTCTCTCATTTCTCGCCGTTAAATGTATCGTGTCTGCGCGCATGAGCCGAACGCACAGAGGTCTTCATATAGCAACGATTTTTTTTTTCAACTGGAAAAGAAGGACAAAATGGAGTCATGATATGGTTGCATTGCTTGCATTGGAGAGGCTGAAAACAGTCCGCGAAACATATGAAAGGCTTGCTACGCTTTCCGCGTCATTGTCAAGCGACGGGACCGAGACGTCAACAACTTGCTTGGCCGCCAAAGCCCAACGAAACGCAGCGGCTGCCTGGTCCTGCGAGGCCAATTTGAAATCGGATTGGTAAAAGAAACGGTCCCATTCCAAATGGAGTTTCAGTTACAGGAGAAACCTATCGATGCTTTTATTTGCAGCGGTCTGAGTGCCAAACAGCTGCAGCTCATTCAGAACACCGCAGCTCGGCTTCTGACCACACCAAAGATCAGAGCATATTACTCCAATCCGGATGGCTTTACACTAGCGGTGGAATCAATTTTTAAAATTTGCTACTGGTCTTGAAGTCACTGATCCTGAATAAATTCAAGAAACGCAAATATAAACCCAGTAGGGCTCCGAGATCTCCCGATGTGGGTCAATTAGTGGAGCCCAGAGGTCAAAGTAAACACGGCGAAGCAGCATTTAGCCGTTATGCTGCACCCAAATGGAATAAGCTGGCCAACAGAAGCGGGATTGTTATGAAACCGTATGTTGCGATAAATCACATCTCAAACGCATTCAGCACGTTTTAATGAGGGTGATAACACTCCCAATATGGCTTCCTTTAGCCGTGTCGCAAAAGATTCGTCGGATGAAAGCAAAACTATTATTTACCTAGGGGCTATTTTTTTGCAAAAACACCAAATTAGGGCATAGCCTGCCTTGGTCCTTTGACAAATAGGTGCAACACAGTTGAGAGCATTGCTATGTATTAGCTCGCAGATGGACTGCCGCCTTCCCCCGGCACTCCCCGTGATGATAAACCATGTTCCCGTTTATCAGACGGGACACAATCACACACGAGCATTGCCGCCTAGCCGCGGCCGCGTGCCAAAAACGCAGTCCCTCTTTCAAAGCGTCCCCCCCCCCCAACCCACGGTGAGCCAAACCAATCAGGAATGCATCCACCTCACTTCAAACGTGCTCATCGAGCATACGTGTGCAGACAACGACGGCCTGGCCCGCGCAGCGACGTCGCCGGGCTACGCTAACATGACGGGCTGCGTTAATTACCGCTCGCGCTTGATAGCATCCCAACAGCGCGCGTCCCTTTAGGAACGTCAAGTTGCAAAGTCTTAACGCAGATGGTTGAATTGCAGTGAGGAAGATGCGCGCAACGTATAGCTGTGATCGTGCCGTCGCTTTGGGTGTGATGCTAATTGGCGTCTTTGTTATGAAGCAAGAAGGCGACGGTCAGAAGGGAGACTTGCTGGAACTCGCGATTGGCAGGTGGCCACCAATGGCGGTACTCAAATACATTTGTCAGTTATTTGGATTTTACTTGAGTATTAATTTCCTCTGACGACAAGACCCTATTTTTAAACATAGATATCTCTACTTTTTGCACCCTCCATTTTTTTTTTAAATAGCCTTGACACTTTTTGGGGGTGGATGGGGGGTACAAAAAAGAGAGAGGGAAAGTCAATCGCAGTTGAGACCTTGTTTGTGTGCCCGCGTGTCGCCTAAAGTCAGCCTGGCAAGGCTCCAGCTCTGGCTTCAGACCTGAATTTTAACAGCCAACAATGTCACACGCTTTTTGTTATTAAAAAAATAAATAAAAGACTAAATCGAAGGAATAATGGCCAGCTCACCGGGCTCTTTCAACAAGCTAAGACAGCTGCAGTACATTGAGAATGCTGCTGCTGCTGCTCTAGTCCGGACTAAAATCAGGAAACACAACCGTGTCACACACTGCTCAGGTCTCTGAACTCCCTTCCTGTTGCTCAGTGAACAGACTCCAAAACAAGTCCGCTTGTGTACGAACGAGTCTTGCCATTGTCTGGCACCAAAATACATCACTGACACGTGAGGGCCTTGTGAACCTTCGTAGAGAACCTGAACGACGGGTGCTTGAGTCAGGACTGAAATGCTGATAAAATTCCAGGAAAGGTGAGACAGACCTCAACTCCGACAACGTTCACATCCACGCGTGACCATCTCATCAACGACGTGATGTAAAAGCCGCAGAGCCATCGCATTGGTCCAACCTGATGCTCCTCACAATGACATCTCGTTTGTTGACCACCTGATTTTTTTTTTAATGTCTAGACACTTTCTCACATATTGGCTCGTAGGCAGTGCAAACAAAGGCGCACCGATTTCCAAAGAAAGTGCGCGCACCCTATAAAACATATATGTTTTTTCTCCCCCCCCCCTTCCTCCCATGACCTCCATCAGCTAACTACTCGGCAGGTTGAGCACCCTGGCCCCCGTTTCTTTTGCTCCAAGCAGCGGGTACAGCCCGGCTTTGAGTGATTATCCCGAGAATATCCTGACATGCTTCCCCGGGCTACGCTTGAGTCAAGCCGCGGAGCTGCTGAACCAGAATACCTTTTCCCTGCATTGCGTGCACGCCACCCGAGGGCCTCTCACTCCCAACCACCGCAGAAGCAAGGAAACCAAATATATAAATATATTTTTAATACACTATGAGGGGGGAAAGAAAGCATGGCGCTGTAGGTGGTGGGTAATTCATAGATAGTCAAGTATAGTTAGGAGGGGGTGCTAAATTAGCATCATAGTGGGACAGATGGTGGATGTAGCTGCGGGTTGAAACATATGGACATGCAAAAGCACGGCAATTGGCTATCAATTCAAACCTGAACACACACACACACAAAGGCCTGTGTGTGCATGCATGAAAACACACACACACACGCATCCACCGTCTGTTACCTCAGTTCAGCGCGCCGCAGGGCTTGAGAAACGTTGCGCGGACAGATGACGCAATAATGTCATATTATGGATCAGAGTACTCAATGTAGGCCAAAAGATGCCAATGTCGCTGCTCTGACTTGAGGAAAATGCGTGTACTTGCGAGTACTTGGTTAGAAAGAGCCTACAAGAAATGAACGCGGTGCGATTCGGAGAATTTACCGACGGTTGTCTTGGCGGCCTGAGGTCTTCCGCTTTCTTTCCCTGCTCTCATTTTCTCACCCTTCTTTGCCAATTTCATTCCTTTCTCTTTATGGCGTCTAATTGAGGGGAAGTTACCCTAATCTATACATGTCTCCGTGATTGACACAAATGCATTTTTCTCCGCAAACCAATCCTACGCACGTCCACGCCATCAAACACGGGACCTATATATGTCACAACGATGGAGCAATCACTCCCCACCTTCAGTGTACACAAAGGGGAAAATAGAAAGGAGGTGGCATTTAAAGCGAGGCAGTCATCGCAGGGGGCGTGATGTGTTTGGCACGTATACGTGCTGCCCCCCTATATGGCTATACAGTAGACCATGATGTGCATTCATGGAAACTTCAGCCAAGATGTCGCCACTTCTTGTAGCGGGAAGCGGAAATGATGGCAAAGTTGTTTTCTTCCTACAAGGATGAGGGCAATAGATGACATCTTTTCAGGTATGGGCATGCAGCTCAAACATGTTTATGAGTGAGACGCATGAAAGAATGGGAACAGGAGACGTCGGGGGAGATGGGAGTAGAAAAAAAATTGGTTTCGCAATCTGAAGTAAGGAGGGAGGGGTAACACTTTTGTAAGATCACAACCTGGCACTGTGTGAGGACCCAGAAAAATGGTGCGTCCACCATAAACTCACTAAAGCAGGGTCCAAACCAGCAGTGGGTCTAAACGCTTACTGAGCTGCTGCTCCCCCGCTTTGAAAAGAGTCAAATGAGGTGGCTCGGGCATCCTGGAGGCCTCCCCGGTGAGGCGTTGCAGGCATGTCCCACCGGGATGGGCCAGGTCAGACCGGAGAGACCGTCTCCTAGCTGACCAAGGGAACGCCTGGGGATGCCCCAGGAAGCACTGGAAGAAGCGGCTCGGGATTTGAAAGTCTGCGCTTCCCCGATACAAGCTCCACCCCAGCGACCCGACCCCGGAAAATCGGTTGAGAATGGACGGATGGTATTTATTATTTCTGGCAAAATGTATATCTCTCGATTGTCCTTGACATTTCTTGTTTCCTGAAATCGTTTGTAGATGCATGCGCCTCACCATTAATCTATATAAAAAAAAAAATCTCAACTAGTAAACTAGTTCTGCTGCATTTGACGTTCACCTGAAATGCACCACTCTGTATGGATGAAAGTTTAATGAGAGTGTGTTATCAGTCAGCAGTGCACCGCTCGCACAAACAGCCCCGCACAAACGCGCAAGAACACACCGTACGTGAATTTGGCAGGTCCTCCCCGCGCATGTGGGCAAACACAAATAGAGAGACTGAGGAATCAAGACATAAATTAGGGTGGCCTCCCCCTTTCCATCACAATCCATTTCACTTTCAAGAATGGCGACACCGGCAGCTAATAATCTCCCTCCATCTCTGCACTCGGTACGAATGGAAGAGGACACCTGCAACAATACTCATTTAGCTTCTGTCTATCGTCCACGACCAGAGATGGGGGCCGCCAATGGCCTCCTGGATGAATGCTGAAATGACTCCCGCCTGTGCCTTGCCAGAGAGAGAGATAACAGAAGCTCTGCTGAACCCCACGGACAGTTTCAAATTCAGTCTCATCAACACATCCCGGTTGGTTATGGGGAGCACATCTGCAGAGCGTCGAGCGAATGAGAAAGCGTGCGAGTCAACGGGAAACTGTAGGAAAGTCACGGCCTGGCAGCGCTCCCCCCTTTACAGATTAGGGCCTTGACATTTGGAGTCAGAGCTGGCGAAATGTCAGATGGGTTATGACAGGAATGGTGATAGGCAGATTATGACTGACCTGCGACCCGCAACATCCGAAAGGTCACAGCTCACTCAACCGCCGGCTAATGTGCACTAAGATCCCGAAACGGAAGAGCCGAGAAAGGAATTCTTCGCGGGGAACTTTTCAAACGCAGATTGTTGTCACGGCGGATTGACAGTTCGGTCCACTCGGCCTTGAATCGCTGCCATCGCCTTGTCAAGAGTGGATTTACCACGTGAGATAGTAAATACAAATTGTCTCAATGTCAAATTGTCTCAATGTCACGTGATTGGTGGATCAGATAGAAAAGGTGGCGCCTCAGCCATCCAACCACCAGAAAGGCAGACACGGACTGCCGCAATCCTACAATCCCAAAGGTCCGTTGGGCCTGACGAAAGGCTTTCTCAGACTTAACTGGAGACCATCTTCCTCAACTCGAGTGAAAACAACCACTGCGCTAACGCAGGCTCCATCTAAATTGTCCCAAATGGTCATTTTCTTGCCATACTCATGGCCGAGATGCCCTTTCGGCATCTCCCATGATGCGACTCGAGTCCTGTTCTGAGGAAACAGACACTGCGATTCATTGCTAAATTAAAAATAAAGGACAATAACTAATAGAATGGAAATGCTGGCTTTGCTTGCCACGGGATTAATCCGTCACCATACACGGTAGGTAATGCCTTTTCGTACACAATATAAGCGTTCTTACATAAGAGCAGATTAGCATCCTTTGTCATCGCCCGCCTGCCCGCTTGGGCTTTGGTCTGCGGCAAAACAACTAATTGATTCTGATTTAGTAGCGGCAAAGCATGAAGGACCCAAGAAAGAACCCGGGTAGAGCCTTGAAGCTTTTTCAGTTCAGCAGAGTTCAATGTCTCCTCGGGTGCTATGACACTAACCAGATTACCCGGTCTGCCATTGCGTCAGCCTGCGGCGATCGATACGTACCATTAGCGCGAAACACGCTTTCATTAGTGATGTATGCAGAGCCTCCCGTTTGGAGCAAACATATGCACAGCGAGAGAGGCTTTGACGCAGACCCTGACTCTTTACCTGCAACGATCCCTTGCCTTCATCTATGAAACAAAGCAACAAATCGTTACACGGAGGAGACCGATTGTACTCCTTGTCCCTTGATAAGGTACGACGACGATCGACGGGAGGCTGGCTGAGAGCAGAGGAGGAAACGTGTCAGGCCTTCTCTTTGCTCGTTGAGAAAGGCATTAGCACTGCCTTTGACACACTTGGAATGAGGGACTCACGGGGAGAAGAAAACTGAAAAGGCATCAACGCCAATATCGATAAGAGAATCGAAAAATAACCGATATTGAACATTGATTGATGAGCAGGGCGATCCCCTCCATGCGCAAAGCGAAAACGAGTCCCGCCAGGCATCGGGCGACATAAACACTCGTGCTGAATTGAAATTTAACAGTCGGGGCGGGTCTAAATTGTGGCACCAATTCCATTGCAGCCTTTTTTGTAAGAATTACAAAACAAAAAAATGAGCATGGAAATGAAATTCAGCACCCGTTGGAATTTGCCGGCGTTCTGCATCCATTGGGTTTCAATGGCGTGTTGCATTTCAATGAGCAAACGGCTCATCTCCCTGAAGAGGCGGTAATGATCTCTGGCTGTCTGATTTTATGTTGCCGCATTTACATAAAAATGTTACACCGGCAGATGAGAAAAATTTGCCCCCTTTTGAGGGACCCTTGCTAAAAATATTGCGGATGTTGCAACACGACGGCAACATGTCTTGTTGAATGCTGATTTGAGATGCCCTGAAGCGCGTACAGTACTTGAGACCCATTTTCGCTTCAAACCCCCCCCCCCAAAACTAACAATTAAAAAAAAAACCACCATACTAAACCTCTGAAAGAGGGAGAACTACGAAAAGTGACCCCTAGCATTCTATTGTTGATCCAATTCAGCCGCTTGTTTTGAATGCGGTTGGAGGAGATTAAAGTGGCTGAAAACACAAGATGATCCGCACTTCATTCCTCTCTTTAATGTCGAGATTAAAATGCGTTCTCGTGAAAGACGACTATTTTTTTCCCCCCCTCCAAGCAATATATAGCCACATTATGATGGACACACAACAGCGAGCTAACGTTCCTTCAGAGTCGTCAAAGCCAAATTTGAGGCCACACTTTGCTTGGCTGGTCCCAAAAGAAGCCATCGAAATATTGTAAATGTAAAATAAAAAATATTGTGACGTCGCACCGGCCATGATTGTGTTTATTTCTTTCGCAGTTCGACACACACACTGCGGCTGAAGGTCACCGTCTTTGTGCGTGCGGACGTGCCCGTGGAGGTCGCTCACTCTCTGCTTTCTTTCTCGCAAACACGCACATTCCAAAACAAAGCCGGACGGACCTCTGTGTGAGTGACAGGCCATGTTGCCGAGCAGAACTGCGCGTGTAAGCCGGAGTTAGGTTTCGGGGGGGCGATGGGGTGGGGGGGTGGGGGGTCGGCGGTGGACGTCAGGGCAAAACCTATTAATATGTCTGAGCCCGCATCTCCAAATCTTGTTACTCTGAACTGATGCAACAGGAATGCAATCGGGTGCCCCCCCAACCACCCCACCCACCCCACCGCGTCCTCCCTTCATCTATCCTCCCTCCCTCTCCCTTTCTCCCTTCTCCAAGGCTTTCTCTTGCCTCGCTTGCCCACTTACTCGCCACCTGCACCATGGCGGTGCTTCTTTCCTTGCCTGTGGACACACACACGCTATCTCCCTCTATTGTTCCAATTCCCTTCTGAAAATCTCCTCTTTCTCTCGAGCCACGTCCGCCGTTGCTCGGCATCCTCCAAGCTTTTTCATTCGCCGTCGTCTCCCTGAAGTAAAACGCCTCTCTTGCTGTGTTTTTACCGTTTTTAGTTTCTTGTCATTTGTTGGAAAGAACCCGAGAGCCTGTCTGTTTTAGTTGTATATGAATATACAACCGCGTTGTCACGAACAGCCAATGCGATTATGAGGTACAAAGGAAGCCGGGAGAGGTGGTGGTGGTGGAGGGGGGGGGGGGGGGGGGGCAAGAGCAATCATAGAGGAAATAAATAAAAAAAAAGTGAGGAGGCTCCTAAAAATACGATCGCTTTTAGAGCATGTTTTCCTCATAAGATGTTCTTCTCATGCGCTAGCCCATCTGTCTCTGCATTCATCATTCTTCAACTTCAAAATAACATTGCGGGAAATAAAAAAATATGTATTCAACAAGAATGTAGACTTAACTTTATCTGTAGAGCGCTTAAAAAAACAAACAAACAGAGAGCTGTACATAAAAAACTATTTATGCTAATGCCAATTACACCTTAGCAGGGAGGCATCATAAACAGATGCCTGAGCCACTTCATCTGGATTCAGTGCGTTTCATCCACTAACAGACAAGGGCGACTGAGGATGTTGAGCAGTTCCCCAGCAATTTCATGGTAGAGCAATTAATGCCGCCCACAAATACGTTTCTGATTTCCTATCGGTGCCACAAAATGGCAGCAAAGCACGACTTTGGCCTAAATGAAAATCCCCTATTAATTTCAACATAGCTCCATGGCAACAAAAGGCCACAAAATGGCACTAAAAACATATTCGTTCAGCCCGAACACAAAAAGGGTCAACAAATTGAACTTTCATTGACGAACCAACTATATATATTTTGCAAAAGTACAATTGTGAGCCAAAATATGCAAGGATTTAACCTGACTGGATCCCAACACGACTGCTCTTGTCCAAAATACGACAGAATTACATTGCAAGCTACTCCACGTTTCTCACCGCTCTTCTACTTCTATTTGAACAAATCCTGATAACCGATGGAAAACACAAAGGTGAAATCACAGGTATTCCCACTCCACCCCGCCCCCCTCCCATCCTTAACCGCCCAGCCATGTTATGAATACACGTCGACTGATATCTTTTAGCCTTCACATCAAGTCGGAATGGTGCCAAAGACGTACTGTGACATATTTTTCTTCCCAGTGGGAAAACCCAGTCCGTCTTATTCCTCTTGCGCTGACAACAGCCTTTGCCTCTTTGCCTGGAGTCTCGCCACTGTAGGGATCTCGCTAATACTCTGTATTCCCAACACGGATTTCCTTGGTTTTCCTTACGGCACGGAAATCCCCCTGTGGTGAACGTAACGTATATGTGCGAGCTACCATCCATTGTCACAACATCCCGAGACTTCTGCTCTCTCTCTGGGGAGTTGTCTAAGTTATGAACACTGCCATCCGGCCCCTTGTGTAATAATAACGTATCGGCAGGGTTGGACTATGTCATTTTTTTATGACTATCAAACATCCGTATGCATTGAAATCCATTGTCCTGGCAAAAATCTGACATTTATTAACCATGAACTACTTCATCATGTTCGCGGAGGCTGTGTTGTTTTATGGCGATGGCGTAACAGAAGGAAGGCACGATAAAAGCTGCCTTAGGCGCTCTCTCTTTCTTGTCCCCCCCCCCTCTTTCAAAAGGCAGAATGTATATAAGTAAGAGGTGGGCTGGTGGAAATAAAGCTCCTCTTACAACTCCCTTGGCACTGCTGCAATGCCGCAGCTCTTGAATTTGGAATGGGAGCAGGTATCACACACAACAGCTGTAAATTGTGTCCTGTCTGGGAAATGACTGGAATAACGCAACTCTCCAAGTCATAAATCCGCCTCAAATTGGTCTTATAGGCGCTCAAATAAAGCATTCGAGTGCCAGCGCCTGCACATTAGAATGTCCGCTCACTCCTGGTTGGATGGAGGGATGCGAGGGCAAGCGCAATAAAAACATAAATAAATAAAAGCAGACACACATGGGACATCATTTGAGGCGCACATTCAACATGCTGTGCGAGCAGGAAGTCGTGTCATTGAACTGCACACACAAGTTGCAATGCCAAACAATTGCCATGAGGCGCACGGTCCTCTCGGCGAATCAAAATGCAGTCACGCAAACAAACAAAATCGTTTTTCTTAACCATTTTAGGTGACGCAGTAATCCGCAGTAACATGAGTTGCTTTTGGCAGAGGATAAATAACGCATGCCTTTACGGTGTTTTGTGTCAAGCAAAGAAGCAATGTTTAATTGTCTTTCGCTGTTGTGAAATAATGCTCCAAACACACAGAGCCAGGAAATGGCCCTGAGGAACGCCACTTTTGCCCACTTTTGCCCACTTTTGGCACACATGATGGAGCGTTCCTTGACTGCGTCGAGGCCATTTGATTATGTTCCAGCAGACATCGCACTGGCAAAGGACTTACAAGCGGCCTATTTGGTTAACTCGGACTTCGGTTCTCTTAGTCAAGTGGAGATTGGCGGCGGCCGAGTGCTGACAAAGAACATATTCATTCCTCATCACAGCAAGATTTTACGCTTCAGCCTCACACACATCGCCCCCCCCCCCCCTGCCTTTGACTTTACTGTACGTCTGCGAGTGTGTGCGTGCGTGCGTGCGTGAGTGATTGTGTCGGGAGCCGAGCCCGTCTTGTCTTCAATTATTCACCCGTGATGGCTTTTCAACTCAAGAGGATCTCCCGGCTCTCGCTTTGCCCACCCCCTTCTGCGCCCCATGCTGTGCTCTCCTTTCTTCAACTTTCTCCCCCCTTTTTTTCCCCCCCCCCCTTCCGCTTTGCACACTCTTTTCCACCTCTTTTCACTCTCGTCTGCCAGCCTTTTATGCCTGGAACCTTGCATCCTTCCTCGCGCAAGCCTCCACGTCGCATCCCTGTTTACATCTCTGGCAATGTTGAGGTATCCCGCTTGACAAGTGATGGGTGCGCGTCTCTCTCTCTCATCTCCCTCCCTCGACCCCTCCAACCTAACTAGGCGAACTCTCCACCTGGCGCGCGCACAATTTCCTCTCATGTCGGGAGGAACCTGTAGGCATCCGCGGTGCCACTTTTGATCATTGCCTTTGCCGGGAAGCCTCGTCGCCTTGCTCTGCCTCGGAGGCAGGGAGGGAAAGAAGAAAGAAAGGCAGAAGAGAGCAAAGTAATTCCTCGTCTGGGGAGCGCTTGCACGCGGCGCGGAGCAGAGCTGGCAAATGGCGCTCTCAGGCAATAAACAAAACAACGGTTGACGGACCTGTACATGTGGCGTGCTTTTGAAATGGCAAACTTTTTTTTTCTCCTCCCAAGTCGTTCTTCGTAATTAAAGAGAAGGAAGAATTTGTTCCAATTATCACAAACAGATGAACGCGACCGCTCCGTAATATTGAAGGAGACATATGGAAAAATGCCTAATTGGTCTCTGGAGTGTCTGTCCACCCATCGGGTGTGACATTGAGTCAACCTTTCAGGGGGGTTGGGGGGGGGGGGTTGCCTCCTTCTGTCAACGCATGCGAGTGAACTCTTTTGCCCCATTGGGACGCAACAGCACTTTCGTCACGATGGGCTTGGGCGTGTGAAGATTCAGAGCCACTTTCAAGCAAGTGCTGCAAGTGCACGACGCTGTCTGAAACACCATCACGCAGAGGCCAAAAGGTCAACTGAGCTGCGTCAACTCTTGCGAAATGCACAGCTTAGCAACGTTAGCCTCTCAAGTCACCTGATTACATTGTTGCTCGGTGAAGTTTGGGGTATCGTGTCCGGGCGATACATCGGTTTAGGGAACCGCAAGAAAAGTAGAACGTTGTCTTCTTTGGCGCTGCTGCTGCACAACTTTCACTCCAACCAATGACTAATACAACAGAGGACGGCTAACGTGCATTGGGAACAGATGTTTTCAGACGGGCGCTTGGCTCTATTTGCAGACTGGCATCACGTAAACCAAGTACGGGAATGTACAACGCACCAAGTGCAAGGAAATGACCTTGCTAAGCTTGCTAAGAGCGCTAATGTGACATTCACTCCAATTGGTGTGTTTGTTCATTCTGTAAACTAACACGATTGAAACATGAATAAAGGAACGATGAACACCAAGATGATCATTCCCAGTCAGTACTGGTGTCATGAGTCTGATGGCGTGGCCAGCAACTAACGTCACTGCAAAATACAACCACAGCAATAAACGGATCGTTCGACAAACCGTAAACCCCAAATCATTGAACTAAGTAAAGCGGTGGGAATTTTCGGTTTTGTGCAACTGAAACATGAGCCGGCTCATCTGGGATTTCGGATGAAATTATGGTTTCCGGACACACTTAGCCACTAGACTCATTTGTGCCCGAAACGGCGCCTTGAGGAACACCACATAGCGCGTTTTTAAGAGAACTGCCAGAAAGCAAATGAAAAACATTTTTTCAAATGGTGCCAGACGGGCCAACCCCGAATGGGTCATGACGTTCGTCGAGCGCAGCTCAGGAATACAAAAAAGTTCTGCCAATGCGGTTGTGTCATTTCCCCCTCACTTTAATTTCTCACCGCCTTCCGAGATTCTATTACGAGCCAATTCGCAGCTCGGAGATCACATTATAGACTCTGCGGCTCGTTCGCATGCACATTTTGGCACGGGCTGACCGTTTTCTGGGTGAACGCTCATACAGGCTGAAACGGTTGTCAAGAGCACGACGTCTGCCCGTTCCGACCGGAGCTTCATCAGCTACTCTGTCGTTATGTCGCGCGCGCACACACAAAGTGTTGCATGGTGTGTTTTGGCAGGTCGCACTGAGCCTCACAGGCCAACCCAAGTTGGCTCAGCGAGGGTTGCTCAACCTCACAGTGCAACCTATGGTCATTTAAACACATCAACGTCCAACCGCGGCACATTTACACGTGCGATTATGCAGGCGGAGAGCCAAGAGGTACGGCCGTGCCATGTCGCTGCTGCACCAGCGATTTGGATACTGATGTCTTGACTCACAAATTCAAACGCAACTAAAGTCACGGGCCACTTCATGAAGCGCACCCGCGCAATTTCGTATAAGAGCTGATTCGCTCTCCACCCCCACCAAAAAACTAAATAAAAATGTCAGCGTTCTACAGCCAAGTGAGTGTAAAGAGGCAAGCTGCTTGGGGTTGGTGCAGACAGCACAGATTGCCTGATTTTTTTTTTTTTTGGGGGGGGGGGGGGAGTTTCAGTCTTAGGAAAAGAAGGACTCTGCGCCTCTCTGTTGGTGCGCCAGGCTCAATGTGGCAGACAGATGAGTCATGAAGTGTCCCGGAGCCGCGCGACAGGCTGTGCAGACGACAGCCAGGAGAGGCGCAACGAGAGGTCGGACAAAAGGGGGAGGACGCGATGCGTGAGCGAGACAACACCTGTCTGCTTCTCGCAAAAGAGGACTTTCTTTTTTGGATGACGTCATCTTATTTTTTGCCACTTTTCTTTACTCGGGGGCAAAAAAAGCTGGTTCAAAGCTTGAGAGCTTAAGCACAAGTCGCCAAGACTCAGTGGTTTGCACTTAAGTCGATTTTTCAAGTAGGACATCTGTGCCCTTAAATATTTTTCTGATGACTTTTTACATCAACACTACATTTGAAAAATATCTGTACTTTCCAACTTTCATCAAAATAGGCTTTTTTTTTTTCCGCTCATTTCTTTGATTGACATCTTGGCCAAATAGGCAGACAAACAGGGACGGCATTGGCGTGAACAAACATGAACCAGAAGGCATGTAACACACTGATGTAACCGTTTCGGAGAATCTAGAGTTTTTTTTTTGGTTTGTTTTTGTTTTTTTTTTTTAATATTCCAGGAATGACTCATGAATATTATTGTGTCTTGTGCTAAAGTCTAAAAACCAGAAGCTTCTGGTGTTCCCAAAAAAATCAATGAGAAGTAAATGTATTCTTTCACTTGTCATTTTGTTAATTTAGCATTTTTGTTGATTAGCTCACAACACGAGCAAAGCGTGTCCAGTCAGTTAGTAGAAGTTGAATTTTTTTTTGTCCAGTTACTTTTTCCACAACCAGCCGTGCAGTTTGACTTAAGCACGGACAGCATTTTTTCCGTCTTCCGTGCCGTCCGATCTGGACGCAGCGGCAGTCGTTGCATCATCACCAAAGCTTTGTTTTAGCCTCATCGGATTTCATAACTGTTGTTTGGGAGTTTTACCTCATTATGTCTGCATGGAGGGCGGGGTGACTTCTTCTGCATGAGCGTGTAGATGTGAGGATGTGATTATGTGCGCTCGTGTGTGTCTGCGCTTTCTAATCTTGGGGGAATGTGAATGTGTGTGCTTCTCTCAAGCCTCTGGGCCAACCCCACCGAGGCCCCCCCCCCCCCACGCCCCACCCTAGGACCGACGTACCCTGAAACCTCCTGTCACATTTCCCCCTATTGCCCCTCCCCTTTGCCCTCTTTAACCACGACACTTTGAATCAAGCAGAAATTAATGCAGATGATGCATTCACTGTCTCATTGGCTCCTTCATTCTGCAGTTGCAAATCGAGATGACAGCGACATGGGGGGAAACTCCTGACGTCAAGCTTTTAGGGGGCGCCGCGGGCTGTTTGTGGTTCCCGTTAGTGTAAATGCAAATATGTGCTTAGAAGTCTTCAATGATGGGCCCCATGTGTTTATCCACACACACACACACACACAAAAATTCCTATTTTGCACCTTCTTTACCATTTTACTTCACGTGAGGCAGTGTAATCCACCCCCTGGAGAGAGCAAAAAGGCGTTACGGGTAACGCAGGAGGTGCCGTTTGATTGATGATTCAATCAGAGGAGCAGAAAGGATTTCATTAACAGACAACCTGGCCCAAATCAGCAATCATCCGCACGCACTTATCAACGCTGAGCAGTACAAAAACATCAACAAAAACTCACCGGCAGTCACTTTTGCAAGTGTTCACCTGCCAGCGCACATCTGAGGGGGGGGGGGGGGGCTGAGTGTGATCGAGGTAGAGCCTTATCACAAAGTCAGCAGTAACACCGTGTTCGTTTCATCAGAACGCCGCCAAGGGCAACCTGAACGCTTATGGGTCACCGATTTGCTTTTAGGGGGAAAGCGCAAACAACATGCATGAATTCTTCTCCTTTGCACTTTTGTGCTTGTTTCACATTTGATGACGACTGAGAGGGAGAAACAGAAAATGACTTGTTACACCCTGTGAGCCCTTTCCTCCATTTTGATCAGCCATTTTTTTTTTAACAGCACTGCAACACACTAGAAGGACAAAACGCAATGCACACTAATGGGCCATTCTTTCTCATTAGTGTGACAGGGATGTTCTTTTAGTGTTCTTCGCGTGTGTGTGTGTGTGTGTGTGTGAGCGAATGGGGGGGGGCCCGCGTCAGGGTGCTGCGTTGTTATTGATTGCACTAATAAGATATGTGGACGTCCAGATTATTTGCATCCCTGAGCAGAGTTATTGTTATTGGAGACGTGAGGGGGTGGGTGGGGGGGGGGGGGGGGGGGTGATGTGATTATGACGGTCATATCTACACCGCCCGAGGCGAGATGCTGTCTGCACACACGTGTCCCGACGCGGGTAGGGAGGGAGCGGGCGTAGAATGCGCCCAAGAAGCCAAAAAGCGCACACCTGTATCTGTCCTGCCATTTTCATAGCAGTGTCTAATTGGCTCGAGCTGGTTGCACCTCGGGAATCTATTTAACACGGTTACCAAGGTGACGGCATCCATCGTCAGCCACGGCCAGATGCCCGTTGTCAGCTGACATGCGCGCACGCGCACACAATCATGCGCGCATACTCGGTGAAAACAGTGAGAAGCTCCAATCTCTCTTAATTAGCTCCATCTATTAGCAGCAAATCCACTAATTAAAGCCGAGCCAAGACACGACCCAAAGAACGCTATCTGCGTACGCCATATGGGGGCCGATGCGAGGAAGGGACCCGGAAATGACAACATGAATGTACGCACGCAAAGACGTTTAATTTCAAGGACTTTTGCGTTGATTGTGAGGTCAGTCGTAGGACGCCTCGCGAAGATTTTAATTTTTTTTTCCGTCATGGAGGGAGCCGATTGGTTGCCACAAGGAACGTTGGCCCATGAGAAAATCCGATGTACTGCCACCCGTTTCTTTGGCAACCTGCCGATTGACACGGTTGCACATGTTTCAAGCAGAGGATCGGAAAGAAAAAAAACGTGTTTATTTTGATTTTTGATTTAGATTTTTTTTTTTTAAAGATGTCTGGCTGTGATTGAAAACCTGACATTGAGAAATGGAACGAAAGCCTGCTGTCAAGCGTTTCTCTTAGCCGGAGCAACTCACCCTGCCCGGCTCTATCCCCTTCCACCTCCCCCATGTCCATTTTTGATTATTTTTTTTTTTAAACAAGATGAATGGAAACAAACCAAACAGCGGGAGACAAAAGGAGTCATCAAAAGTATGAGCAACAACAATGATGGCAGACGATGTACGAATACAGTATGCACGCCGTTTTCGAGCGGCGTCACAGCAGGAGGCCACAAAACAATTTTAAAACACTCACAATCCCCCCCCCCCCACTCCCCACCCAAGAATCATGACTGGAGTGATCAGCCGATAGGTTTGTTTTGGTGCCGATTTAGCATTTAGTTTCTGTTGATTTGAACGAGAATTATTCAGTTGATCAAATTTGAGGTAAAATGACCACAAAAAGAACCCCCCCCCAAAAAAAAACCCCCAACAAATGAGCCTTTTGTCTTTTAAAGCATGATGGTTCCCATCACGGTCTAACTGGGCAATTTTTCGCCAGAGGATGCAACAGGTCTGACATCCTCCTTGGTGACAGCGAATTGAAAATCCTCCCAACCTGCCGACAGCTTCTTAAAAAAATCGCCGCAGGACACTTTTGCGAGGCTATTTTCTGTCTTGTCGTATCTCCACTTTAGTTGTCAGTCGGGGGAAGAAGGGATGTAAAGAATGTTGGGGAAGATTATAGGGGAGCGGCGCCGACACCTTTCTGCCGCCACTGCTGCGCGCCTCCTCGAGCCTGATGAATGCCGAGAACTCTTTCAGCGACTTGAGAATTGTTTATCGTGCAATCTCGCCACTCTGTCTAATGGGCTGTGCACGGGTGGCATTTCTATGGCCCGCAACATTCAACACCATTGAACATGACCCGCCGTTCATAAGAGAGCTCACCTTAGAGTGGTCACCGGTGCGCTGAAAGAGGCTTGAGTGAGTAAGAGGACGGTGGGGGGTGGAGGACGGGGGGGCTTAAAGGTATGTGCCGTCCCCCCGCCGAGCCTTTTCAATTCTTTCCACTCCATTGCTCCGGCCCTCCCCTCTCCTTTCAGCAGACGCAGCTGCACCGAGTCGCTCTCCTCAAATCACCGTCTCCATCTATAAGGGCGGTAGAGAAAGAAAGAAAAAAAAAAATCAATACAACACCAAACAATGGCTTATAGGCCTTAGGGTGCAGCGTGCAAAAAGGTCAGCGCTATACATTATGTATGGCGGCCAGCTAATGGTCAGTGTGCTCCCAGACAAATGGACTGTAAGCTTCGCCCCAGCGCCGTGAGTACACCGGGGAGAGGTTGAGGGTAAAACACGCTCATACAAAGTAGCAAGGGTGCCTATTGGCAGAATTGGATGTAAACAAGCGTGCGTAATTCACACCCGCACACACACACACACAACTCTGTTTAAAAGCACTTGATGGGCACATGTGCATTCACAGGCACGTCCGCAGAGGTGTGCGCACACACCGTTTGTCACACATTTCATAATTTATCCATCAGTGAACACAGAAAGCAGCGCCGCTATTTATATTTTATACGACTTGCGATGATATACAGCACCTTTTCTTCTTTGGCGGGTGTAAGTATTTGGTGTTATTCTTGAACAAATGTATATATTTTTAATCAATACTACTGTATTAGTAATATATATTTCTGCAAAACTCAAGTGAAATAAAAAAAAAAAAACATCAGTCAGGTGCGGCTAGCAGCTATGGATACAACAAATGGTCACGGCAACAGCAAAACAGGAAACTAATAAAAAAAAATAAAATGAAATAAAAAAATGGAGGTGACTAAATTCGCAATTATTGCCTGGCAGGAAAGCGGAGAAGATACATCAGCATGATGTGGTAATTGCCTGGACATGCTAGTGGGGGCAGAGAGCACATTCTTTTGACAAGGGAGGGAAAAACATGACGTGTATGCGTGTCTGTGTGTGTGTGTGTGTGTGTGTGTTGGAGACAGAATTTGACCTTCATGTAGTAATGCTGCAGTTGACACAAGCACGTCTGCACTGGGACAAGAGCTCAGGTTGAACGGGCATATTGAAAAGGTTAGAGCTGTCACTCAAACTCCCTGGCACACAAAAGATGCAACACTCCACTCAAGAGTGGAGGTGCAAGTCCGCGCACGGGCCCGAATACTTGCAAGTAGAAAAAAAATTGCTCAGCGTGTCAAATGAAAATAAGCCCTCTGCTCATTTTGTTCGAAACACAGATTGGGCCGCTGCCAAAAGGCGCTCAAACTGCCCCCCCCCCCCACACCTCCCCTCCTCTATCCTTCCACGCCCACACACCAGCTCACAAACAAAAAAACCCAGTCAGGCTCACTGGTGAATAAAGTTGTTTTGGTCCATGTCTGCATTTGTGATTGGCTGCTGTGTTGCTAACCGAGAGGGCGGGGGGGAGGGGAAGGATAGAGTATTTTTCCTCCATCCGCCGTAAAATTGCTCCACCTCTCCTCCCCCTCCAAGCAGCCCTCTAATCTTCCTCCGGATTGGGTGATTAAGATCCTCACTTTCCTTCCTCGGCCTATACCTCCCAAGCACTCAGATTAGCTGCAGTTTCCAGTGTGTCCACACATGTTGGCATGCCCCCCCCCCCTAGGTTGTTTTTACGACTCGCGAAGACAGGCTCAATCATCTCATGCCATAATCAAAGAATGAATACAAGTCTATCAATTAAAAAAAATATATAGATGTACAGTGAGAAGAGATTCTCGTAATATATGAGAGCGCAAGGGCACGCACGTCGTTCTAAACACAGCGCCACTCCCGCAAACACCTTCCACTGTAATAATCCGTTGAAAGGTGTTCAATTATTGTGTCTTTCACCCCCCCCCCCCCCCCCTCCGCCACACTTCGCCAGCAGGCAGCAACTACTTTGAACTGTGTCAAATAATCTCAGTTTGCATGCAACTGGCTCATGAAAATGCTGGAAGTGGCTATTTACTCTATTTTGAAGGTAAAATAACAGCTTCACAGTCAGTTGGACCTTCTACAGGTTTGTGTCGTCGGCCGGGCAAACCCACTTCGCTGACTTTAATCATTGTTGGTGGGGGAGCGGGGGAAAAAAAACGGAGCAGTCTAAATGTCACCGTTTCCAGGACTGTCGTGTTTGAAGCTAGCCAATGCAACCCCGTCCTCCAAAGGGATGCTGCCGTATTTGAGTTGCTTTTTAAAAAGGAATGTTGCACTCCAACAGTTAGAGCCGCAATGGATTTATCACCATGTTCAATCTGGTGTCCGCGACTTGGTCACCGGGGGCGGTGGAAAAACGAAGAACAGTTTCACGACTTCAAATATGCTGTAGGCATTCGTCGCTGGGGATAAAGAATATATGCCTGCGAGTCTTGACACGGCCGGCTCGCTTTTATCTTGGCATTCGGCTTCAGTTTTGTGTTTTTGTATCCCGGTTGTAAAACACAGACGCAAAGTCGAACTGTTTGAAGTCGGATCTGTGGATGCTTTTTTACTAGACCATATAAATAAAAATGAAAGGCGGGAGACGGGCGGCCCGGGCGAGCAGCGGGAATGGAAATGCAATATTCATCAGGTGATACCTACGGTATCAGTCTATTATTTATTAAGTCCGAATCAGCTCTGTCATCATCCGCACTCTAACGGGCACAGCCTCCAGCGCTGCCACGGGGAGGCGGCGTGTCACAGAGAGAGCTCCGCTTCCCAAATGAACCCGCTGGACACGACGCAATCCGGTCACAACGGAGCTCATGCCAAAGTAGGCTTCTTGTCAAATGAATTTGGGAGCAAATATTTCGCTTGTCCAGCAAACTCTTCCAGGTGAAGAGCCAGGATCGAGTGGATGGCATTCACAGCAGCTATTAACGCGCAAAACCTCATGTCCAAATAGATAACTCGCGCGGCTTTAAATGGCTACCGGGCGATTAATGACGGAGCAAATCGTTTACAGTAGGCCTAATTCACGGGCCTTCCCCGTGATCAAGGCTGTCAGTTTTAAGGACTTGATGGCGGCGCAGGCCACCGACTCTTTGAGACGTTGGGGATCTTTACCATTGATCTGATGGGATACCCGACCCGGCCGCGAGAGCGAAAGACGGGAAAAGCAGGAGAGAGCGAGAGTTAGCGCTACGGAACAAGTCGGGTGTGATTGGCCAGGTGTCAGGTACACTTTTTGATTTGAATCTGAAGGCGTACGCATGATGTTATAGACTAATGACTCTGTTTTGACTTGACTTGTTTGTTTCCTCTCTTGAAATTCAACACCCATCTGCCCCTTTGGATACCGAAACCGAACCGAACCACGCTTCTTGGTTCACGAAGCACTTCGCCGATTGCACTTAACGATCATTGGAACTAATCTCGGGCCTTTCCAGGGACGCCAAATGGAGAAAATGTGGGATCAAGAGAGACGTCGCCACAAATATGGGCAGCGATACAGCGATTGAAATTGCGCAGTTATTTGTATCGTACGGAAAGCCAGCGGGACTCAAGCGGCGAAGAAAAGTGCTGAATTTGCTCCCGGATCAAACCGTGCATAATCATAGCCTTCCATTGTTGATGATACGCTCAAATTACTAAGCAAAGACTTCATCCATTAACATCACTTTTCGTCGGTTGAAGGACGCCGCACTTTTCCCGCACACGAGACAAATCGTCTCCTTCCAGAAATAGACGCAGATCCGATCGGGAAGCCGCAGTCATCAAAACCTTCAGGGACGGGATCGCACTGGCATCCAACGTTTTATTGGCGCACCGGGGCCGGCTAACTTTTTTTTTGGGCCGGCCGTGTTCGGATGAAATCAAACGCTCCGTGGGGGGGGCTATACGGCAATGAGGCGATAAACGCTGTTCCACGGCGCACCTGAAGGCCCAGCGAGATGAGCTTCCGGACCAATCAAGTGTGGACGTCGTGGCTGCTGCGCGCCCACTCGCTACTCGCGTCGCTGCGCGCACACTTATTCCAAAGCTAATGAGGCCTTGGGAGGTCGGACGCAAGCGAAATCGTTTGACTGTCCCCTCGCCTCCGCGCGTGCTTAACGGCGCGTGAACCTTGTGGGGCGCATCGTATAGATACGCTCCGCGCGGGGGATGCCTCGTCTACACGTTCAACCGCTACTCGTTTACCCTGTTTGGCTTTTTCACCGCGTGCTAGCTTTGCATCTTTCTATCAGCGGACTCGGTGAAGCATGGGCGGCGGTTGACAGCATTCCCGTCTGAGGAAAACACGCCCAACCTCCCGAGCAGTCTTACATAAAAAAAAAAAACTAAACAAATATATAAAATGTACGTTGATTATCGCAAACGGCACGCGATGCGCATCATAACTGACGAGGGGCGCCTGAATGCGCCATCCGCCCAAAGATGGCGCGCGGCAGTAGAAAGAAAGCGCAGGGCCGGTCCTGACGGCAAAGCGCACAAAAATGTACGCAGAAAAACACAAACGGCAACAAGGTGTCAGAAGCATTCCACATGGTGGGCGAATGGCTGACTCCACTTCAAAGCGCTCTGCTTGACAGTGGCTAATGATAAACACACTCACATGGAGAGCAGAGAGACGCCGAACCAGACTGCGCCTCGCCCCCTCCCCGCAAAAAAAAAAAAAAAGAGCGGCCTCTTCCTGTCTTTCAGAGAAAGATAAAAGATGAGCGCTCGTGTCAGACTGGGGGCTAATGTGCATTTAAGCACTCAGACGCTACATACATGCATACATAAAAGAGTACACGAGCAGACATACTTATGCAAACGTGGAATAATTACAGTCTTGACTGTGGAGGTGACGTAGAATCGCTTTGGAGTAAAAGGTTCTACAAGAGATGGAGAGAGGGGGGCAATGGAGAAAAGCCATGACGGGCGTCTGAAGCGGTCACCTCACAAAAACCTTCCCGTTCAAGGTCTTTTTTGCCAATGTGACCGATGAAGTGGAATCCATTTTAACATCGAACGGAAGGTCGCGTGTTTCCCTCAAGGCGCATTTTGCTCAAGCTCGTTTGCTTATGATGATTTCAAAAGGCAGAAGAAGAAAATCACTAATCCCGTTTCAACACAAATGCTTTCTGCGATGGCACAAAGCGAAATAAGATCAACTCATTTGCCTTTTTTTTTGGGGGGGGGGGGGAGTGTCGTTAATGAATGTGATCAACCAATTAGCGATTAGCAAGCGGGCAGTACAGCATTACTTTGACTGACTGGCACACATACAAATGAGCAGGCACAACTTTAAAAATCAAAACCAGGCATGCAACCCCCCCCCCCCCCCCACACACACACACACACTTCTAGACAAGCACACAAACTAATTGGCCACCCCATTAGTCATTTATTAAGCGTGTCCTTGTAAATTTTATCAGGTATCCGGCAGGGGAATAGATTTATTGATTCTCTTTGCATTCATCAGTCCCAGAAAAGAGTGAAACGAGCGAGCCGACGAGTGCACGGGAAGAGCGATGGAGTCCATTGATCAGGTCGGACAGGGCTGGGTTGCGAGCAGATTTGCAGGAGATGGGATGCGAGCATGTTGTGATTCCCCCTGGGTCGCTACTAGATCCTGCTTCATTCACAACGCTGCCTAGCCTCAGCTCATCAATGTGGCCCCCGGTGCCCCCCACCCCCTCCCTCCGCGATCAATGATTCTCATAAAACAGCATCCCGACTTTGCCTTCTACACTTGGCTCCCAAAACAACAACAACACCAAAAAATAGTTGGACTTCATTTGAACCCAGAGGAGCCCAACACATTAGCAGCGGGGCAAACGCGCCGGGTCAAGGATATACTGTAAGATTTGAAAAATCATACAGCTGCTGGAGAAGAAGCTACGTTCAATATGTATGAGGTTGTGACCTCATGACTGTACCTCCGCAGGCTCGCTAGTTTCCAGGTTTGTTTTTTTTTTTCCTCAGGTATTGGCAAGTATCGACGGGCTCGAGATGTAGATTGTTATTGGGATCTCTGCGGCTCATCCGACAAGCCCATCGTTTCTGCAACGGACTTCTGTTTGTGATGCTAGTGTAGTCCAAAGGGAGAGAGGGAAGGGGGGGGGGGTCTCATTTGCATTGTTTTCAATCAACCTTCCAGGAAGAGGAAAACAGGAAGGAGAGTCAGGAAATACAGTCAAGCAAAGAAAGATCTTGCTGGTGAGTCGGCACACGATACGAACTGCTTCTATCGGGGAGGTGGGAGGCGGCTGGGGGAGAACTTGTGTACTTGTACTTGTGACCGAGCAAGATTGTAGCATTTGTCCAACCCGAGTCACCGGGCCTGCATCCGATTTGCCTGATTTTTGCGACGGTCACTCGGGACTTTGAAACGTTTAAAGACGAGCGGAATGGCGGCTAGCAGCCACACCTCTCAGCCAATCACATTAAAATGAGCTGTACGTAAATCCTCGCACTTTTTGGACCAATCTATTTCCATTTAACGAGTGAGTTCTTCAACATACTTTGGAAAAAGGGGCATTGAAATACTTTCCCGAGTATGCATCATGCAAGTGATGCGTGTGGGCGTTAAATTGACGTGACGGCAGCGCAACTCCACTATAAACGTTGCTTTTTCAAAAGCAATCCTCTCTGAAATGTCTTTTTCCTGTGAAATCATCTATTTTCTTTTGTGTGTGCGTGAGAGAGAGAGAGAGCGCCCGGGTGGGGAGTTTAAATAGCTCAGCAGCAACATCCCTTTCCCCCCCCGGAGGCAGAGCCTTGACTGGTATTGTTCCAGGATTCCCCCAGCAGTGATCACCGGGAGGCTAGCAGCGCTCGCCGCGCCATTGGTGGACCGAGCCATCCGCGTCTGGGATTTGGGAATACCATTCTCTAATCCCTGGCACGAGTTCCTCTCTCGGCGGATGTCTCAGGTTGGAACGTGTAGGTGTGGTGCTGTAAACGCGCGTGCCCACATGAAGACATATGGACTCAAGCGATAAGGCCCGTGGATGTTTTAAAGGGAACTTAAGAGTATGGATTCCCAACCGTTTAGCTTCGGGGTGTTGAGACCCTTTACTTGCCATGTAAGCTCCAAATATGAGAGCGGAAAACTTTTTTCAAACGACTCCCTCAGCCGCATCCGCCGAGAACCGTATCGCTACGTGGTGGATCCATTACGCCGTATCGGTTCTTTCCTCAAAGATGACGTTGACGCACTTTTTGGTTACTTTTAACGCGCTCGCTCATACATTTCAAAGTCAGCGAGCGAGTTTCCCCAATCAAATCTCTCGCAAAATCTCCCTGTGCGCATTTACATTTTGTCCACGTCGGTGGAATATATGCAGTCAATATTTTGACTACGGATTAAATGTTGTTGAAAGGGCGTGTACGAGAGGCTTCGTTATTCTGCCGGTGGAAATGAATTTGCCCCCCTCCACTCAAAAAAAAATGGGGTTTCACACCCAATTTCGAGCAGCTTTAATGAAGCCCCCTCTTTTCCCCCACCTTCGGAGACGCTTCCTGGGAGTGGCCGTGCCATTTCCGATGTGAGAACACTTGAGACGAGCTAATTGATGTTTCACTATTCATGTATGCAGAGTCGACTCGGGTGTGGGCAGATGGTGTTTGGAAGACGGCATGGAAAACGGCAGGAATTCTGGAAACGAGGGGGGGGGGCTGGGGGATTTGCTTTTTTTTTTTTTAACAGGAAACGTCAAGTGCCCGCATCTGATCCGAACTGAGCTGACTTGGGTCGAGAGGTGGAGTACTCCAAGTCCCGGCAGCCAGCCAATGACGCTGGCTTTCAGTTTGCAGCTATTGGGAGCGGCACACACCTCTCCCCGCACCGCCTCCATTGCGAGCGTCGCCGCAGATGAGCCCAATGGCAATCAGCTCTTCTGACTACACCTAATCAGTGGCATTTTGCTTATCTGTAGGGAAAGATGTGGAGAAAAATAAAAATGGCACGCTCGAAGATGGCCTTTGTAGAATCAGGATAGAAATGTAACTTTTTGTGTTTTTTTTGCGTGCAAATGCAATCTCGCCACATGGTTATTGTTAATATTGAATGTTTGCGCTAATCAAACAGTCTGCTGTGCTCGTCAGCCGCTTGTTATTGCTTCGGTTTTGAGACAGGGGAGGGGGGGTAAAAAGTTCAGGAAACTGGTCGTTTGCTCACTCGCGTCGTCGTTAATTCTCTTTTAAAAACGCGCCACTCTCTGAAAACAGCATCTCTATGTGACATCATTTTCAACGCCGTTGATCATTTCCCCTCGTTAACCGTCCTGTCGGGGTTTCTGCATGGCTGCCATTCTGCATTTTACTGCTGCCAACAAGGACATTCGTTTCCAGTCCTTCCATCCCCGACCGCTGTGATTTGCATCGTGTTCCGCCGCGACGTGTGCCGTTACTACATTCATGTGACATTTTGTCTAATTTAATGTATGAAAGGAACGCTCTCACACCTCCGGACAGAGCGGGGAATGCAAATGAGGCTTTTTCGCGGGTGATATTTGTCGGGTAAAAATAGTCACCGAACGGCGCTTTGATAGTCTTCATTAATGCCCCCCGCTGCTTATTAAGTGCTCGGCCTCTGGAATGACGGCGAAACGCAGCGAATGATGGCGTCGGGGCTCAAGCGGCTGTATGAAAATGAGCGAGGCACCTCCAAATCACACCTTTTCCGTTTCCAACGGGGTAGCTATCGCCATGGTAACACAGCTTTTTGGCTTTCCGGGGTGATAACATGGTGGAGATGTGCTTTCGGTTGGGCGAAGGGGAAGCGCGCAGGGAGGGAGGGAGACGACTCAAAATGCTTTCACGTTCCAAAGCCCAGAAAGCATTTTCCTCTGGAAAGATGTCAAAGACGTCACATACTTTTTTATTTGACTACATTGCGGGCTAATGTTTGTCTTTGAATCACTTGTAAGGGCCGCTCGGCACGTGACCTGAAGCGGCTCTAGAATTCCCGAATCGTTGATTAAGCCCCCGCCCCCCAAACACATGCCTCTTACTCGCTCTCACTCGCAGTCACACCTCGGCACTCGCGCGCACCTCTCAACCCTCCCTTGAGTGATACGATCTCAGTCTTGTCATAATAGTCACCGGCGACCCGACAAACTGACGCTTTCTCCGAAACTTGCACACCCACATCGAAGCCAATCAAGAAACGGAGGAAGTAGTGGGGGGCTGCGGGCCGAAACTACGCATCCCTCGACAATCGAGGGGCGCCCCCTAGAAGTCCCCCTATGGTGTTTCACATTGAAGGTCCTGCTTGTGGTGCCACAGTGGTGCCGTGGTGCCGAAGAGCCGGGTAATACTATGCCGGCTCTGATTTGCACTGATCTTAACCACTGAACCGCTAGCGCGGTAGCCTGAACCGCTTCGCGGTAACCACTAGGGGGCGCCCCCTAGAAGTCCCCCTATGGTGTTTCACATTGAAGGTCCTGCTTGTGATGCCACAGTGGTGCCGTGGTGCCGAAGAGCCGGGTAATACTATGCCGGCTCTGAACACTTCCCGACTCATTTGCCCAGCGCTCATTTCGAGTCAATATGAAAGATTGTCGCTTTTGAAACGACAACTCACTGTTGGGAAAAGTGAAAGTTGCGGTTGGAAATGGGAAACGGACATCGCCACCAAGTATTGAAATCCGTGCGACGGCTGTCAGGTTTTCTCAAGGATCTTCTATTGGCACCGTTCCCTTAATCCGCGAAAGTGATGTCATGCTACCCGACGACGTTTAACGTGGTTCGGGTTGTTTCTCGCGTCTACATAAGACTGGCCTTGATTTATTAATGCACTCAAGTATGCTTTAAAGCCCCAAAAACCGTTGACTAATCTTGACACTGAAACGTTCATCTTGAGTGAAAACTTTGTATTTATTTATTTTTTTAGTCCTCGGGCCTATCGCGCACGAGTACATGAACCGGTATATCAAGTCAATTAAAATGAGCAATTTCAAGTCACATGAACATCATGCATAAAGCCAACATTTAATCCGATAATCCGTGGCAGACTGCGAGGCAACTGGTTTCACTCAGCCACCTACTCGCTGTCAGACGGCATGTCAATTTACCTACAATTGCAATTTGGAGTCATCGCGAGCCAAACGTCTTCCCTCCTGTCCCGGTTGCTCTTGTTTTTTTTTTTTTCGCAGACTGTTCAGTTAATTCCCTTTTCACGGCCCTCTGAATAGGGATCATCGGTCCGCACGGAAGGATTACTCGTTCTGTACTTTTTGATCTTTTATTGGAGCACTTTGCAGCAGGAGTAGAAGTATCAGCATCGGTACTCAGAAGCAGTAGCAGTAACTCATTCAGGAGCAGCCAATTCTGGACCAAGTCTGAAAAGACGTTTAAAAACGTCTTTGGGAGTGAATGAGTTAACAACGGACGCAATGCAAACGCACACAGCGCAGCCTCCAGTCGGACAACACTTGGAGTTCCGATTAAATAAATATGGCTCAGAAACATCAGCTGTGTGGCAATGCCATGATCAAATCTGCATTTGTGATTATTATTATTTTTTTATTCTTTTTTTTTTTAAATGACAACGTGGAGGGAAAAATGGTGATGACCCAAGAACCAAAACCTACAGCAGCCTTAATGAAGTGCACATGACCTTGCCGCTCAGTACGACATTTTGACCTGCGACGGTTTTGAGAAGGCCAACTAGTTGGCGACAGCAAAACAAGCACACAACTGAGAGACTCCTTTCTCAACGCATACATAAATATCGGAACTTTGCAGATAACGGTTCAAACGTTAGCATTAGCCGGAAAATAGACACGGACCACTGCTCACACTCTGCCCTGTAATTACTTTTGGAAAACGTCTCAATATATTCGTAATCTTTGGTTATTTCGCTTCGAAGGTGGAATGGAGACTTTACAACTAATGACAGCCATGAAGCTATTGTTTAGAAATGTTCAAAAAGTCATCAAAAAAAAAAAAAATCATTCCGTTCCATTTCTGTTATCAAGTAAGCAGACAAAGAACGTATGGGGTGCGGGTGGGGGTGGGGGTGGGGGGTCCTCATTCTAAAAAGGTGCCAATTATAAAGATGATGTGGGGACCTTCCTCACCTATGGAAGATTTCTTTCATCACCGTTTGTGTGTGTAGCAGCCTTTCCATATGACATTATTGAAGCAGGTCATAAGGGAGACTGTGTTTTGTTTGTTTTGGGGGTAGATATTGGACGTAGAAGTGCCAGGCGAGTTCTCAGAATCCACATATGAAAAAAAAAAAAGGTAAAAATATAACTTGGAGACGCAAGAAAAATGTACGCAGAATGGACAACATCCATAATGGAGAAGCTTTACAAAAGACGCATCGCTCACGCCAGAATCCATCCATAATGCAATCTAAATCCAGGGCGCGCCTTGTTGGAAATGTGCTGAGTGTGCAGAGTCACCTTGACCGAGCGTCTCTGACTCATAATGACTTCAAACAGCGGTCGGTGCAAGGAGGGTGCGCTCCACAAATACAACACACTGAGACACCAACGCACAAAAAGAGAGTTAATGAGGTGCTGTGATAAGCGAGGCCCGCACAGTTTCAACAGCCACTTAATCCCCATCAAGTATGAAATGAGGAAACGCGCAGAAAAAAAAAAAAAAAAAAAAAACGAGCAACAGAGAGTCGAGTGATGATTCCAGCTGCAGCTTTATCTCACTGGTGTTGTTTTGGACACAAACACTTTATCAGCGCTAAACATTCAGAGGCAGACTGAGAGAGAGGGGGGGGGGGGGCCTTGCTCATCCCCAAGGGAGCATCGCTGAGCGTGTGGAGACTTTGCTTCAGCAGTGGAAAATATTGCCCAGGCTCCCACACTTTTTCTTCTCGTCTTTTAGTTCATTCAGGCTCTCTGACCTCATTTGGCCTTTTCTTTTTCTCTTCTTCCACCTGACTTTCTTTCTACACCCCCCCCTCATCTCACTCCTTCGATTTCACCTCATGTCACACCCCGTCCTTACCCAAAGTCAACCCAGGATGTTCGAGGGAGCGGCGAGGGCCGAGAAAGAAGAGAGGGAGGGATGTCGGGAACGACGACAAGTGTGGAAAAGTGGAGGAAAGGATGTGAAAAAGGGTGGCAAGAAGGGAGGGGGGGTTTGTTGTGAAGCAAAAGACGGGAAGGGAGGGGGGGAGAGAAGGCGAAATGGGGACAGTGGAGTTGACATCAGTCCAGAGCGAATGGAAATAAAACAAGATGCTTGCATGCTGACTTGGTGCGGCTGAGCAAGATGAATTTAAGGGAAGCGGAACACGGGCAGGCTTTTTTGCTATTTATATTCGATTGCCTTTTGATGCTCTCCAGGCCTTTTTCGAAGAAAAAAAAACAACAATAAACAAACCTATCAACTAAGCAAAGGGAAGAAAAATTGGATGAAAGAGGAAGAATTGACAGTTTCTCCTGACAGCCTGGCACTCCAAAGAGCATTTCCGTCGCGTGTGCTTCCGCGGGGATTCATCCGAGGTGACTCGGTTGGAGTTGAACGGAGGACACGTTCTAGAGCCACATGAGTCCCTCGTGCAGCAGGAGCAGGCTGTTCTATAAGCGGCACGCCGCTATGAGTCACCGCAGTCGGGGATGAGGATCCATGCGCGCGTGGCGCATTCACCTCACACGCTCCTTCGCCGCCGACATGCGACGGGGGGCGACACGCTTTTCAAGCCCCTCGTTGAGCGGAAAGCTGCGTTAGCGACGTGTCGTTAGCCTAGCCTGGCGGAAAGAAACGGACAGGGGGGGAGGAGAGGCCCCTTTGTTCAAGCGGTTATACCACGCGGGAAAAGACTCGATGCACCCCTTTAATTCATCAATCAATTAGCGGTCGAGTCGGACCGATTCGTCGGGCCATTGGATGCAAAAAAATCATTAATTAATTAATCGGCTCTAAGTGATTCCGACAGTCAAATTGCGCGTACATGTGTCACGGGTGTGGCTGCCGCCATCTCGTACCTCATTCAAATTCACACACGCTCAGCAGTGAAGCATTTTTTTGGCCCACCCTCCAGTTTGTCGAGGCGGGGATCCCGTCTCCACGACAACCCGGTTTCCATGACAACAGCCCCCCTACGCTCATCTCGCCTTTGCCGCCTCTCCCCTCAATCATGCGCTCCACCCCAACATGGCAGCAACGTCGCCATCTCTCTCCAAGATCAAGACCAAAACAGGCAGGCATCATTCGCGACATGAAACATTCATTGCCGGGCCCCGCCCCCCCCCCCCCCCACTCTCTCAAAGCATTGGAACTTGCTGGAAGCGGAGATGGCGAGCTGGGTGGGGGGAAATTGGTTTGATAAAAAGATGGATGGAGGCTGTAATCCTCTGCACACCCAGGCAACCATGACCCCGATTTCTAATCCTTTGAGCAGGCCGGAAAGGTGGGCCCCCCTTTTGCCGGAAACAAACACACACACACACACACAAATGCACAGTGTGAGATGGCAGCGCAACTCCGGCTGGAGGGCATGCATCTGTTGGAAGGCTTCGCCAACGGACAAGTGTTGGCCAACGGAAGACGAATCGGGTCGCTCGACGCGCCCTAACGACATCCGAGGGAATATCCATCCTTCATGTCAGCGCCGTTCAACCTTTGGGATTGGCGGGATGTAGTTTCACGCGGGGTGTGTCTGGAGGCGTTTACCGCCGCTAATCGCCAGGCTCAGGTGTGAAACCCCATTCCGCGCGCTCGCAGGGAACCGGGGGGATCCCCCCCACACCTCCCTCCTATGCCAGATGATGAGAGCCGATAGAGGGGAAAGTAGGCCAAACAAACAGTCATGGCTGCTGAATGCCGTGACATCACTAAAGATTAAAAACAACAACAACAGAGGCACACGCGGGGCCCAACACCGGGAAAGGATGGGATATCCTGTTTTTGTTGTACACGGCTTGCAAAGTCAAGTGACGAGTGCAACTTCTGGTCAAAGGGAAGTTTTGTTTGGTTTCTTTGGAAAAAATTAAAAAATAAAATAAGACATCATCACCAGCCTTCTCCCTCGAACGTGTTCCAAAAACGGCACAATTTCCAAGAAACGACCGAATGTGTGCGAAACAGATGGGGAACGGGGGAAAGAATAACAGCGGAGTTGAAATACGAACTTTTGAGACTGGCCCATGTGTCTATTGACTGAATGGCGAGTGGTACCAATTGCATGTTAGGAGGCCATATGACCGATTAAGTACCAGCATGGTTGCTATTCGAACCACAACAACTTTTATTCATCTTTGTATTCATGTACCCGGTGATGACCGAAAATCAGTCCGCCACTGAATGTTCTGAACTCCTGTTCACGTGCCTGTCCTGCATTGTGCTGAAAAACGCTGCTCTGAGGATTTTTTCCCCCCCCCCCCCATCGCCGAACATGCGACTCCACAGCGCCTGCGCTGGATTAATCAGTTAATAACTCGGATTCGAGGGCCCCTCCGTTTGTCCGTGTTTACCGCAAACGTCCGTTGGAGTATTTGTATGCGCGCTTCCTTGTTATTTAGAAGCCGCTTGAGTTCGTGTACTCTCAAGCGGGTCATCTGAGGTAAGCAGACATCGCAGTCTGTTTGTGGATAACAATATGAATCATCCTCGGGCCTGTTCGCTGTCATTTCTTCAGCTCGCGTCCACGGCAGCGGCGCCGGTTGCATAATTGCTTCCCTGAACACATTCATTGCAGCCTCCTGTGCTCATTCCGTGCAGTCATCGACACCATCTCTCACCTCACGCTACCTGCAGAGTGTACTAATGATAGACTGAACCCGAGTGTGGGCAGGTTATAGAATCCGAGCGAGAAAAAAAATGCGTTGTCGACAATCCAGCCCCTTTCAAAAATAATCTGCAATTTATATTTCTCCCCCCAACCCACACACACACTTCACATTGTTCACAAACACACAGTGAGCCCAGCATAGTCCCGTCCTTATTTTGCAATGACACATCGTCTTTCGGACTTCCTGTTTCTGAGATTCGTCAAAGTGCAGCGCCAGCATCCTGGAATTCCGACACGCACGCACAAAAAGTGAGTGACAGGTGTAAAGAGTTTAACAGGCACGCCAACAGCTGCTCTTTAAGCCCACAGTGACTATGCAGCTATAAAACCTTCCAATGAGCTCATATTCTCAGCATAAGGATGGTTCTGCACCAGTGGCTCTGTAGTTAAAAGTCCTTAAAGGCTTGCAAATTAAAGTAAAGGGCTGGAGGGGGGAGGGGGGGGGGCGCAATGCTTTCCTGATGAACAAGTAGCAGCAAGCAGTGCCAGCGTGCCGAGAAGCAGAGCGTGCTGGGAAGGAAATGAAAGCATCTTATTGGTATGGGGATGTTTTGGTTCAGGCGGGGTTGGAAAAGTTCCTGGACCGCCATGACTCCCACATTCCCCGCATGGTGAGACCCGTTCGGCGTGACAGCCGACGGTGTCGGTCGGGGTGAGGGCAGAGGAAATAGCTGGGATGAGCAAGGTGTAGGACTGAGCTCAAACTTCCCGACACAAACAAACAAGCTGCAACCAGCTCGAAAGGGACTAGCGACATGCTAACACTCGATTGCCTGATCATTCTTCAACGAGGTTGAGGAGTTATGACGGAGGTCAAATGAAGATCCGTTTCACAAAGAGGGCAAACGGGCATGAAGAAAAGACCAGGGTCAGGATTTTCAGATGCCTTTGGCAATGATGCATTTCGTTGGCAGGGACTCTCCACGCTTTGCTTTCTGGCCTAAGGTACAGTACATATGACACATTGCCCATCGTTAAGTATCACTTGACAGTACACAGAGGGCCCCACTATGGGAATATGCTGAACTCCTTGTGCCTTGGATTTCTATCATTCGTGTCTGGCCTTCAAAAATCAACAATTAAGACAAGAAATAAAAGTCCACAGGCCCTTCCGAAAGTATCTGGTCTGGTCAATGTCTTAGTTTTTGTTGTACACTGTTTTCCTATCAAAGGCTGAATCTTTTATGTTATGATTATTGATGATGTACGGTAACTCTTGATGGTGGCAGCCAAATAAATTCTGAAGTCTGTCATGCAATTTTCTTCTGGGCAATTTACAGGAAAACGCAGCCGAACAAATCGGCAAAAGCAAGATAAATGTCCAACCTAAACGCACTGCCAACACAACAAAGCACTTCTTTAGGGGGGGAACAGCCAAGGATCTTGGACTGGCCAAGACCTGAGCCCAATATGGCACACATTTCACCTCCTGAAGGGGAGGAGACTAAAGAGACACCCCCCAACCCCCAATGAACTCGGGTCGTTAATAGCTTTGTTTTTAGTTCATAATTTCTTGGAATGGGATTGATGGCGTGCAGAGAAATCCTATCGATGCCAACGTGTCCTGCGTTCTCGATGGCGACGCAGGTCCCACTCGATTGCTGATTGCCCTTGGTAATAATAGTAAGGACGCTTGTTGACCTAAGGGGAAATTAAAGAGCCGGCTCCCCTTCTAAACGCATATCGACAGTGGCGAGTGACCGTAGGCGGCGTTATTGTTATCGGATGTGTGCGCGACTACGTGGTGCCTACTCCCGTCGCCTCTAATTCATAGTGAGCGCTTCATTGTTGCAGAGCAGATGAGCCGGGCCGCAGCACCGTACCCATTGAATGGAGTACTCGGTCTTTCCTTCACCATTCCCCCGGCTGTCACCCCTCATTCTCATCCCGGCGTACTCGTAGAACCGAGACGCCCGAGCGTCACATACACACACGCACACATTTAGCGAGATAGCCCCGGGGCAAAAAGCGAAAGGGCGAAGGGAGAGGGGCCCCCCGCTTTATTGCTCTGATCAAAACATTCATCCATCCCGTCCATCCTTCTCTCCCTGCGTCTATTCCAGCCGCCTTGATTAAAGCATTCCGCTCCTATTTCTCCATGGATATTACCCTTGCTCCCGACTCGGTGGGCGCCCGGCGCACCGGCTCGCATGCAATCATACGCGCAAGTGACAAGCGCCATTGGCGCAATTTTCCCTCTAAATAAACGAGATGGAGAGAAGAGGGCGCCCTTAATGTTCATGGCGTGGTCAAATGAAACATGTGTTTTCACGTTTCTTTTTACTTGCGTAGGTCACTGAAAGCAGATTAAAAGAACCCGGCAGAGAGTCGGTACGGGGAGGAAGGATTTCTCGCGTTTTATTTTCCTGTGGAAATGGGTCAGAGAACGAGGAATTACTCGCAGCTCCTCGTCAGCGCTACCTTGCAAAAATCGAGCGCCTTTATCGAGAATGTCTTGGGGAAAGTTAGAATTAGAGCAAAAGGATAAAGCGCGAAGCGGCGAGGATGCTGAGGCGGCATAAAATAGAACTCCGAGGGGAGTCGGGGTGGCGGTTGGGGGGGGTGCGGCTCTGTCGTCGCGTTTGAGGAATTCAAGTAATCCAATTACCAAGTTGAGAACATATAGTACTTAAGGGTGCAAGCGCCGCACAGATGTTTGTTTACATATGAATAAATAAACTTGGATTTGATGAGGTATCAGAACATGTCGGGGCACATCGTGGGTGTCGCGATTGTCATTATTTCAGACCCAATCATCATTATTGACTGCCGCTAATTTCAGGTCAGCGGCCTGTTATCTAAGCGCAACGGCCAACCTGACCAGATCCTCCATAGGCTAAATCACAGCTGCTCACTGGGATTATCTTCCCGTGTACACACACACACACACACACACACACACACTTCTTCACCAACACTGCACTGAAGCACAAGCAGAATTAAGCGAGGTGTCCAGTGTGACTAATCTCATCACCCCAGGGCAGATTGTTATGTTGTAGACGCATCTGTCACACCTAAATAAATCACTCGCACACAATTTCCCTGAGTCATACGCAGATAGAATTGACTATCTGTGTGTATGTGTGTGTGTGTGTGTACACGGCCATCCACAGGAATGAAGAGTCTCAATAGAAAATGTTACCGATTGATCTTTTCACCATTTGGCCCCGATTCATCGAGTGCTAAACATATGTGGGCACGCACAGTATATAAGCACCTCCAGATTTAGGACTCAATTGCTTTTGGCCACATGATGCAATCAAAACCTTTTAAACTAATCCATGGCCGCTCACATCACATTACTGCTGATTAGAACCTTGTTGTCCCCATACATCCGCTAAACCCGAAAAGTACGCGGCCGAATTATCCAAGTGCTAGGCGACATCGTCGTCGCATGCTGATTGGGGGGGGGGGGGGGGGGGGGTGGAGGGGGGGGATCCGACTGTGACGCAACGCAATCCTTTACAATTCCCATCTGGATGCACAGCCCCTGCAATTTGTATTAACCGCAGCGTCCCCCGTATAGGAGGAGTGGGGATTGGAGGAAATGGAAAGGATTTGGAAGACGCTGGTCCTGAGCGCAGCCGCAAAACCAATAAAGAAAAATGTGAAAAGGTTGTTCAAGAGAACATTTTCACTTTGATTGAAAATTTGTGATTTACACAAAAAAAACCAAAATGGAGGAGCGCTATAAATGAGCAAGCGGATCATTCCGCTATGATTTATGAAGTGGGACACGTCCCATTGGCTGGGGAACTCATTGGACAAAGGCGCTGGGAATGGGGTCATGGGAGCCACCTCGGATGGCGCAGATGTGGTGGTTACCCCCCCCGTCCCAACCCAACCCTGCTCCTCTGATAGGCCACGGCCAACGTGTCGTGACTCCCGACCTCCCCCCCCGAGGCAGCCATCGCGCTGAAAAATGAAACCTTAATGGGAGGCATCACGGGATATCGATCCACACGCTCGAACCGTTTCATCAAAAGTGTCACGTGTTAAAACACGTATTTAGGGGGGGGGCGTAAACACCTAATTAGCCCGACGTCGAAGGGCATTGAAGGGCGCAACTGCAGCATTTTGAAACGAAAGGCATCGAGGTTGTGGTCAAAGCACCAAAACTTAGTCGTTACAGTGTCAAATTTTTTGTTTAGTTTTAGTTTTAGTTTTTTGCGGTTACATTCTTCACTGCCATACAAGAGAAGCAATAAATAAGAGCAGCTTTCGGGTAACGAGTCTGGACGACAACTGCGCTTCGGCGTGGGCGGGGCCACGAATCACTTACTATTGCAAAGCAATGCGCACTGCGAGTCAAAAATGTCAACTGTGTATTTGACGTTTGTTTTTTTAGATCAAAACCAAACGCAACACATTGCGCGGATTGATTGCCAGATTGTCTATCGGACTCAAACGTTCATCTGGACTCCAAATGTGCCAATAAGACGCTAAATAAATTAAAAAATAAACAAACAGTCCTACTTAAGGGAAATTTGGCTGAGTTTCCCCTGAATGTAATCAAACAGCCTCACATCAAATGTTTGGACGTGCTGATAAATATTTTATTTGTAAAAGTAACACCACCCGGGTGTCATGCTGTCACACCAGATTTAATCCCCTCCACGACTGTTCCTACCATCATTTTCTTTTCAAAACTCTGCCAGTTCATCTCTCCTTTTTTTTTTTTTCCATCATCCCATTCTATGGTCCGAAAAAGTTGAAACCCTTTCCTGCCCCTCATCATCATCATCATCATCACCACCGTGGCAAGCATCACCCTCCTCTTCATCGTCCACCCCCCCGGGCTCGTTCCCGTCGCCGCTCACCGGGAACGCTGATCTGATTAAGGCATTAGTGCCCGCTCCAAACCAACAAGTACAGCGGGAGGTTTGAACTCACTGGTATTTGTATGTTTTCATCAAGTAAAGTGCTCTTCAAAGCAGCCTGCCCAATGAATAACAGTGGGGACGCAAAACTGACCTCTGACATCAAGACTCCGGGGACTTGATGATGATGATGATAAATCACTAATCCGGCGTGTTTAGGTATGCGACTTCAATAAAGTTAGCAATCCGTGTGTGTGTGTGTATACGTACGTGTTTGTGTGGTAGGACTCGGCCTCAGCCAGTGCTCGAATCATGGCGCCAGAGTATTTATTTATGTGAGAAATATTTACAGGAAAACACACACAAGCATTGCGCTGAGCACTTGCGTGTGAAATCCGTGGGGGGGTGGGGGGGGAGCAGGGAAGCAAAATTTTAAGATCAACTCCAAAACAACAAACGGCTGATGGCGATTCCGTTATAGTTTGGGATTGGGGACAGATTAGTGGAATATTAGGATGGGATTGACCTGCCAGGTTAAGCTATTTGATCGCCAACTAAATATGGCTTAGGAGCTGCAGACGAGCCCATGCCACACGGAATTAATCCAGCCATGATTTCGTTTTAGAAACTCTGCGCTAATCCACTCATGATTTGAGCATACTGTCACACTCGACGGGGCTGAGGAGGAGAGTCTGTTTGTTTGGATTGATCACGGGCATTCATCAAAACTCGATATGGCAACCCGGACGTCATTTCCATTGGAGTCGTTTTCCCAAGACGGAGCTTTTTCCGCCCCGTATGTCAACCAGCCGCAAATAGTCGTGACGATTATGCGGAGGAGGCGCGGATCCACTTTGCTCGGCGGCCAGACTCTCGACGATATTACCGAATTGTCACAATAATTACATTTTCGGCAATTAAATGCCAATTACTTTCATCATTTGAGCAGGATTACACATGTGCCATTGGTGCAAGGGATTAACGGTACAGATTTGCCACTTTGCCAGGACGGCTGAAAGCGTTAATGCCGAGCCATTATTTCTTACTCACCTTTGTGGTGTTTGTTTGCTTGCTTGCTTGTTGGTGGTAATGAGGTATTAAAAGCAACATCGAAACAATTATTTATAATTTCTTGTTGTTTTATGATAAAAAAGGCACACTGCTCATCACCACAGCAACACCATACCGACAGAGAAGCCGGATGGTGGCGGCATCACGCCTTTGGGCGGTTTTTATGAATGGGAATGGGCTGGGAATTATGAACAGTTCAAAACAGCATTTCATGTTAGCACGAAAGCTTCAGGTTTCAAAGAAAAAATTTTAAAAAATTAAAAATTAAAAAAGCAAAACCTGCCACAAACATCTGAAATTGATTTGGGGTTGATTTGATTGTGTGCCGACTCCCGTTGAACAAGACTAGCTAATTCTGAACACTGAAATGATTTGACTCGTCTACAAAAAACCTGCCATTTGGACAGAATTTATTGACACCATAGGAATTTAAATTAAAAAAAACACCGGTACATGTTTCATATTCACAATACGGCTACGAGAAGGGAATGGAAAAAAAAATTATACAAATTAGTATGCGAACAACATCCGGACTTCATCACCGTATGACGGGTTCATCCAAATGCTCAATTCAGTTGGTTGACGTCTATGAACAAATAAATAAATGACTGAAGGTTTACTGAGTGAAGGGGTGTGCCCTGTATTTGTTTTCCTACATTCAATCACATCTGTGTCAAAGCCCCCCCCCCCCACCCCCCCTGGACTCCCCTTCATACAAATAAAACGCATACTCTCAGACTCCAGCTCCAAAATCCCTTTAAAGCTTTTGATCCGGCATGAATGTGGTACTACCACCCCCCCCCCCCTCAAAAGTGGGATTAAAACTTGCTCACATCAACACCGCCGCTGATTTGGGGGAATCTCTTCCCTTAAAAGAGTGTGACAGCATGCGAGGATGCTGCGCGGCGCTTCCAGGTAAGGCACGCGTGTGCTTGTGACAGCTGTCTCATACAAGTGCAGCACCGCCGCCTTCAAACGGCAGCCGGCGAGAAGCGTGTGCGGGAACGCGGCGCAAGATCACCGCCATCATCCACCCCCCCACCCCCACCCCCACACACACAACCCCAAGGGTAATTCTCCCCACGTCCCACCGTCTTCACCTTGTGCGAAGCGGCGCTGCGAGATGCGCGTACAGTGTGCGGCGCCGTCGAGATGATGAAAGTGAGCGAGGGGTGACCTAAAAATGTCACCGCGGGAGAAAAGAAAGAGGGCAAAACTGTAATGAGAACAAGACGAAGAGATTTAAGGAAAGGAGTCGGGGCCAAAAAAAAAAAAAAAAAAAAAGATTTCATTGACTTTTTTTTTTTTTTTTGGTGCAAATTATCTTCCTGGTGTGCACATGGGACACGCGTCGTTCGGGGAGAGGAGCAGAATTTCGACACACGCGGAACACTTTTGCGACTTTTTTCTTCTGCTGACTTTGCATATAAATGAGAGTGAAGATGATCCAAATGCCTGATGCTGAAGGCACGCGCCATCCCGCGCATGGGATGGCTCATTACGTTGCCGTGGCAACAGACAGCCAGAGAGAAAGCGCAAGCAGGGCGAGGGGCGAGCTACATTTCCAGTCAAAACATTTTATGCGTGCTGAAAGGTGAAAGTTGTTTTTTTTGGGGGGTGGGGCTCAAAACCTTATCTCCCACCCCTCATCTTGTATTTCTTTCTCTTCCTCTCCTGGGCAGAGAGCAGGAGCAGAAAGTGGCGTGTAATTACATCCTAATCTTCGCTTGCTATCTGCTCCGCTATGGGCCGTGTCGTTACAGAGAGAGCGCACACCCCCCACGGCTCCACCGAGATTTTTTTTTTTTTCTTTTTTTTTTTTGTCCACAATTCTACACATTTAATCGGTTTATAGCGCCACACATTGCCGCTTGGCTGATGGACCAAGACGTTCCCAGAGACAGATGGGCAAACGGATTTCACTTCAGTCTACACTTTCTATCTATCTTTGCACTTGGTTATATAATCGATTGCGCTCGGAAACAGAGAGCGGCAGTGTTCGGGTTTCATCAAGACCGATAAAGTCTGGCACTCTTAACGCATAAAAGCCGAGCGTCTTGAATGCGAACGGGCATGTTATCCGTCTTCTTTATAAGCCAGCGAATGTCTCGCTGCCTCTTATCCGCGCCAAGTTCCAAGTCTCCCTGAGTGATGGAGATCTCGGAGCCAAACGGCGGTCACGCCGCACGACCGTATATCATCTACGGAACATACGAGAACGAAATGTAAACCGTCGCTCACGCTCGTATAAAGAGAGCGGGCAAACTCTGTGGGAATGCGCAGCTCAAGATAACCGACTTGCCCCCCCCACCCTCCTCCAAGCATGACGCTGTATGGATCCATAGCCGAGGAGTTCTGCATTATACATGCAAAGCTAATTTGCGAAGTGTCGCGGGCAGGCCCTTGCGCTTAAGTCGGTTGAAAGTAGGCCAGGACTTGCTGGGCCTGGAAAATGTAAACAGTTTGCTTCCCGTCCGGTGTAAAAAAAAAAAAAAAAAAAAAATCAAAAAAAAAAAACATCAATTATGAATCGGGCCGGGGCATGGACCCGAGGCTACGTTCAATCAATCCGGCCGCAATTTAAAAAAATCAAAGCTTTGCTTAGAATATACCGACCAGCCCGTTATACTTTTCGGTAATTTAATCTTGGGTGTGAGCGGGGGCTGCGAGGGATCAACATCTAAGTTTGTAATTAGTATTCCGATGGCGCAGCGGGCAGGCTGCGTGGCGGGAGGTAACGATCACTAGGGAGGTAACACGAGAATTACAGGTGGCTCTTTTGATGAATCATTCATCAAGGGGGGGGGGGGGGGAGGGGGTCAATGATTGCAAGCAAATGTAGCGTGCCGCTCGCTTCGAAGAACAAAATCAATGCAGTTAAAGACAAAACATGAGGAACATGAACTTCAATGGGGGGGGGGGGGGCAACAATAGCGCAACCGTGACCAAGTGAGGCCAAGCGCGTTCAACCAAAGTAAAAAAAAAAAAATCTTGCATAAACAGATCATTAGAGCGGCGCAATTTACGCTATGCAGCACAAACGACATATTTCCTCTCTTGGCCATAGAACAGCGGAAGTCAACGTGAGGTCACCTGGGGACTTTTCGAGGTGCGGATATCCGAGTAGACATTGGCTCAAACCCGACACGTTGGTTCTGCATGCCATGCCATGCGCTTAGACGTATTTTGCCGGAATAGGAGCAGCTATTTGGAGCGTTTATGCATTTGCTGTTTGACCTCCAGACCTTTGCGAGAGACATTGTTCTGCACTAAAAGTGCGGCGTAGCGCATGCTTTTATCCGAGGCGAAAAGAGGTGAGAAAGTGCCGCTTTTAAAACTGCATTAGTGACAGACAAGAGAGTGAGAAAAGTCTGTTTTCTGACAGCGGAGAGCTCCGCTGCAATGAGGGTCAAAGCGTTGATTAACAAAAAGAGGAATGAGTCAGAACGCGTGAGAGCCTTCCAAATATATCGCACGGACGAGACTTTTTTCAGCACGCGGCACACCGCTTTCCCCCTGCCGTGAGGAAAAATGAGTCGTTTTGGCTTTTAAAATCATTTTCTCTTCTTCTACGCGGATTTGTAAATCAACATGTTCATACCGTGTTATATGTTGATTGTTTTCACATTTGTTAATGTTCACACTGTATTACACAACGCAGTCGGCGGCCATTTTATTCGAAATTTCAACATATAGACTCGTTATGTTAGAGGGTGACACTCGTCTGCAGGAAAAAAAAAAGGGTCTTCCCCAAACCGTTTCAGCAACGGCTTCCAAGTTTGAAACAGAACATTGGCAAAAAATGTCTTGATAAGATGAAGTAGTAGTAAAAGTTTCTTGGACAATTAGGGATTGATGATTTATGGATATTTTAACCCAAAATGCCGAGTGATCAGCACACTCGAATTGACAGCTACGGGACAAGTTCAACAAGAACCCCACTATCAATTTTTTTTTTTGGTACTTTAACCTCTGACGAGGTCCAAAAACAAACACACAAGCCGGAAAAGAGATTACAAACCGCCCAAACACGGCGAATGCAAACCAGACACTGCCCGTTAATCCCGGCAACACGGTGAGGATGAAAAACACCGCAGAGACAAATAAAAGATTAATCTAATAAATCGGACTCACTCAGGCCACGACATACAGAAGAACACTGCTGTATAAACAGACGCGGCTGCGGTTAGGTGTGTGTGTGTGTGTGTGTGTGTGTGTGTGTGTGTGTGTGTGTGTGTGTGTGCGCACGGACAGAGGAGCTGTGCAACACCAAAGCTGCCCTCACCATCTGGCCTTGGCAAAATGAACACAGTGTTCTTCCAGTGTGTGTGTGTGTGTGTCTCTCTCGCTCTCTCACTCGCCCAATGTTTCGCTGGCGGATTTGATAGTCATCCACTCGCAGAGATTAAGGGGGTCCGCATATTTCAGTCATACTCCCCCGTGTTGTTTTTGCCTTCTAATAACAGTGAGAGTGCGTGTGTTTGTGTGCCAACATGTTAATGGGACGGCTGGGAAGCCTTGTCGCTAGGCAGAAAAAGAGACACGAGGAAAAAAAAACAAAACAAAAAGGGAGGAATGGGAAAAGGGTGTGAGGCGGAAATGTGTTTTCAAATCAAGGTGTGGCAGTCTCAACAGTTGCATCAAAGCTCGATCGGGAACAGAGCAGCGCGTGAAATTTGATGTTATTTTGGGGGGGGGGGGGGGGGGGGGGTTGTCCATTCCGTAACTCATTCAGTAGCAGCCAATTCTGGACCGAGTCTGAAAAGACGTTTAAAAACGTCGTTGGGAGTGAATGAGCTAATGATGAGAGGTTATTTATTGGTATTTAACTGAGGCTTTGTTTTTTATATTTTGCCATTGGTGTGTATTTTGGGGACTATACACTGCTACCCCCCGCCCCCCCCCCCCCACACACACACTTTGAATCATTGCAGCTCTTAATGTGACGCGCTTCATGAATTTTTCTGTACTGACAAACCTCATGCCATCAATAGATTTAGCCAAAGTCTCGCCACATCTGAGCAATTAAATGACCAAACGCGTCACAGGGGGGGGGGGGGGGCAACCAAACTGTCCCACGTCTGCCCTCAGACCAACTATTCATCAGTTATTTACAGTTGGAGTGAAAAAATTCCCGAAAAATAACATGAAATCCTTCAAGGCAAAATCCAAGCCATAACTCTCAACAAACGGGAAAAACATGACGAGAAACAGATCGTCCGCGTCGACTTTTGAGGTCATTAAGAGGGGAAAGGAAAAACAAGCGTCCACACAAACCCCGAAATCACTTGACAGAGGGTGTAAACCCTCCGCGTTGTAAGAGGCTTTCCTGAAAAGATCACACAAGCCCAGCAGTGGCCAAATCAGCTTTCGGACAATTGCACTGCAGTCTTTGGAATGATCCGCTGCCACTTTTGTACATGTATGATCCACCTAGACTGCATACAACACCCCCCCCCCCCCGACCCCCACCCCAAATACATGAGCACATCTCTTCATCCCGAACAGTATGCCTCCGGTTGGAGGTCTTCCTCCGAAAGCAGGGGTAAGCAATGGCGCACGCACTAAATAATTCAGGGAGGACAAGCAGACTCAGCCCATCACGAGTCTTAACCCCCCCCCCCCACCCCCCCCCCCCCCCCCCCCCCCCCCCGCCCCCCGCCGTGTCTTATCGGGCCCTCTCACACAAACACAGCCGCATTCACGCTTTCCAGGAGACCCATTCAAGGACACACAACACTGCTCAATATTCCATTATGCGGAGTCGCATGTTTTCCTGGGGCTTGTTACTGAAAAGTATAATGATGATGGAAAACAGATTGCCAGGCATACGGGGGGGGGGGCAATTGCATCCAAATTTCTCTCAGATTAACTTTTTGTTTTGTTTTGTTTGTATAACAACTGCATATTTCATTTGCAACCTAGCAGCAGCGTGTTTCAATTTTCACTGATTGTGGTTTTACCGACTCAACCAGGGGTGTCCAAACGTCTTCGTTTGAGGGCCGCCTGCAGAAAAAGGCAAGGGCGAAAGGGCCGTTTGAAATTCTTCAACTTGGCCAAACGCGCCAAAGTCATTGAACAAAGCAGTTGTGCATCGTTTGTTATTGTCGAGTTAATTTCATCAGCTTTCTGTGAAAGGCAAATAGTTGAGGATTTTTTTTGGGGGGGGGGGGCCCTCGATCTCACAGCATAAATCCAGCATTTCACCATGCTTCACCATTTTTAACTAGCCTTTCAGCCCATATCAAATGTCATACTTATTTTTGGTGATGTAGTGGGCCACTGAAAAATGGATGGCGGGCCACAAATGGCCCCTGGGCCGTAGTTGGGACACCACTGAACTATACACATTTAAAGTAACAGTATTACTTTAGAACATTTTGTACTCCAGGGGGTAAAAATGCTGGGCAGTGTCTCACTTGAAGGTCCCCGCATGTCTCTCACTCTCACGTCTCACACACACACACAACGTTGAACAGCCCGGCTGCGATATCTCGATGCGCGCCAGATGACCAACCGTTTGGCCGGCGTGCGGTTTTGAGATCACGACACGACTTCAAGACATGAACATGACTCACGCTTTGCTTCAGTCACGAGCATCCCGAGTCCACACACACACACATGCGTGTA